>NW_026111294.1:1150135-1204146 GCF_024679095.1 Eriocheir sinensis | reverse complement strand
GCTTAAATTTCTAACAATGCCTTCGAACCTTAAGTGTGACGTCTGTCCCGGACGTTTTGCAGCTCAGTTCTTCCAGCTGAGTAAAACTTGCCGCCTCTGCGTTCAAAGATTACATCTTCAGAAGGCTGTGACTGAATGGAAAGTCAAGCACAATGATCTTGAAAAGAAATTTGTAGCCCTTCAGGAATTTGTTTTAAGTAATGTGGCAGTGACTCCACCATCGATGGTGGAGAGGCCCTCCACCGAGACTGTGCCCTCTCCAGACGACCCTCCTGCTTCACGGGAGGACGTGTTACCTGCCTCACAGGTTGACTCCCAGCCTGCCTCACAGGATAATCCCCAGCCTGCCTCACAGGATAACCCCCAGACTGCCTCACAGGCTAACCCCCAGCCTGCCTCACAGGCTAACCCCTGGCCTGCCTCACAAGACAACCGCCAGCCTGCCTCACAGGCTGACCCCCAGCCTACCTCACAGGCTAACCCCCAGCCTGCTTCACAAGCTAACTCCCAGCCTGCCTCACAGGACAACTTCCAGCCTGCCCCACTTAACGCTTCTCTTCCTGCTTCACAGGATGTCGAGTTCCAACCTGTAAGGAATGGAGCCAAACCGAAGCAGGCAACCAAGGATTTACTGACCCCCACTACCTTCAATAGGTTCCAGATGCTGGCAGACACCATGGAGGATGAGTTCGAGACTCGCCTAGTTGGGGACTCCATGGTGCGTGGCCAGCTGGTTGAGTTCTGTGGTCGTTCATCAAACGGCCGCAGAAAACGTTACTGCTATCCAGGTGTCAGACTGGACGACATCACCGCAGCGTGCGATGATGTCACGAGAAATGCCGACCGAAACACCCTCTTTGTCATTCACGCGGGGACGAATGACGTAAAGAAAACCCTTTCTGAGGAACTGCTTGAGAAATACCGCCGCATGATCAAGCAGTATAAACGTAAAACGGATGCCAGTAACATCATAATCTCAGGAATCCTCCCGAGGGTCGGTGCCGAATCTAACTTTTACAATAAGGCCTTCAGCACAAACAACAGACTTCAGTCCCTTTGCTCACAAGAAAACGTCCAGTTCGCTAACTTGTGGAACAATTTTTTACTACGATTCAGACTTGTTCCTTCCTGATGGCACTCACTTATACCCTGTTGGAGCAGCCCGTTTCGGGAGGCTGCTCTGTGACCAAGTGTCTCTTCGAAAGCCAAAAAACGCGGAGGCGAGAACACCAGCAGCTCCACCGTAAGGGTGCACTCAACCCGCAAAATTCCCGACTCGAATCACATTAAAGCTTGCTATGTAAACGCTCGTAGCCTACGTAACAAATTTGAAGACTTAGAAGTCCTCGCAGCTACAGATCATTATCACATCATCGGAGTCACAGAATCTTGGATAGACACTTCACCCTGCCTAGTCAAACTCTTTCGCCTCTGTCTGTCAACATCTACCTTTCCTTCTTGCTGGAAGTATGCCTTCATACAGCCTGTGCCTAAGAAGGGTGACCGCTCCAATCCCTCAAACTACCGTCCTATAGCTTTACTTTCTTGTCTATCTAAAGCTTTTGAATCAATCCTTAACCGGAAGATTCAAAAGCACCTTTCCACTGCTGACCTTCTATCTGATCGCCAGTATGGGTTTCGCAAGGGGCGTTTTACTGGTGATCTCCTAGCCTTCTTAACTGACTCTTGGTCATCCTCTCTTAGCCGTTTCGGTGAAACTTTTGCTATTGCGCTGGACATATCAAAAGCTTTTGATAGGGTCTGGCACAAATCTTTCTTTCAAACTACCCTCCTACGGTTTCTATCCTTCTCTCTGTACCTTTATCTCCAGTTTCCTTTCTGACCGTTCTATTTCTGCCGTGGTAGACGGTCACTGTTCTTCCCCTAAATCTATTAACAGTGGTGTCCCACAGGGTTCTGTCCTATCTCCCACTCTTTTTCTGTTGTTCATTGATGATCTTCTTTCCAAAACGAACTGTCCTATCCATTCCTACGCAGATGATTCCACTCTGCATTACTCAACTTCTTTTAATAGAAGACCCACCCTACAGGAACTTAACGACTCAAGGCTGGAGGCTGCAGAACGCTTAGCCTCAGCCCTTACTATTATTTCCGATTGGGGCAAGAAGAACCTGGTGTCCTTCAACGCCTCAAAAACACAGTTTCTCCACCTATCCACTCTACACAATCTTCCAAACAACTATCCCCTATTCTTTGACAACACCAAGCTATCACCTTCCTCAACACTAAACATCCTCGGTCTATCCTTAACTCAAAATCTCAACTGGATACTTCATATCTCATCTCTTACTAAATCAGCGTCCTCGAGGCTGGGCGTTTTGTACCGTTTCCGCCAGTTCTTCTCCCCTGCACAGTTGCTGTCCATATACAGGGGCCTTGTCCGCCCTCGTATGGAGTATGCATCTCATGTGTGGAGGGGCTCCACTCACACAGCTCTTCTGGACAGCGTGGAGGCTAAGGCTCTTCGTCTCATCAACTCTCCTCCTCATACTGATAGTCTTCTACCTCTTAAATTCCGCCGCAATGTTGCCTTTCTTTCTATCTTCTATCGATATTTCCACGCTGACTGCTCTTCTGAACTTGCTAACTGCATGCCTCCCCCCCTCCCGCGGCCCCGCTGCACTCGACTTTCTACTCATGCTCATCCCTATACTGTCCAAACCCCTTATGCAAGAGTTAACCAGCATCTTCACTCTTTCATCCCTCACGCTGGTAAACTGTGGAACAATCTTCCTTCATCTGTATTTCCTCCTGCCTACGACTTGAACTCTTTCAAGAGGAGGGTATCAGAACACCTCTCCTCCCGTATTTGATCTTAATTTTGGCCACCTCTTTTGTTTCTTTTTTAGGAGCAGCGAGTAGCGGGCTTTTTTATTATTATTGTTTTATTTTATGTGTGTGCCCTTGAGCTGCCTCCTTTGTTGTAAAAAAAAAAAAAAAATAGAGATTTCATTGCGGAATATAGATTACCGGGTTATACCATCTTTAGTCATGAAAGAGAGAACAGACAGGGTGGAGGCGTTATCTTTTATATCCACAACTCTCTCCATCCAGTATCCGTGAAAACAGATATTATAACCAATGTAGACACGGTCTTCATTGAAATTAAAAATAAATCTCGTAAAATATTAATTGGACTTATCTACAGACCGCAAAAGCAGACTCCTGATATCGACCACGCATTAAGTGAATTATTATTAGAAACAAGTAGCAGTTGCAAGGCAGTAATTGCTGGGGTCTTTAACTTGCCAGTGAAAAGATGGGGTGAACCGTTGAACTGTCATACAGGGCTCGACCTGTACACAAATTTACTAGAAAGTGATTTGCATCAACACGTTCAAGAACCGACTCTGGAAAATAATATACTTGACCTTATCTTTTCAACGACAGCTGATCTAGTTAACGAAGTAAATGTCGGTCCAATTTTTAGTTCTAGCGATCACCGAAAAATCACATTCAGCATCAATATGAAAGAAAAAAAAAGTAACTCCTAGTAAAGAAAAGGTGCCTGATTATCTAAATAATTCTGACTGGACTGATATCACGGCGGAAACAGATATTGATAAATCTTGGGGGGCCTTCACCAAAATATTGAACAATGCCATAAGCATATGCGTACCCTATCGTAACAGACGTTCAGCTTCTAAGAAGAAACCCAAATGGTGGAATAACGAAATTCAAATTAGCCTATCTCTTAAAAAATGCGTATACAGTAGTTACATATCAACTCAGAGCGAGGCTGACAAACTAGAGTTGGACAGAATTCGCAGCGAAACCAAGAAATTAATAAAACGAAGCAAGAAAAATCTTGAAGAATATATAGCGGAAACAAGTAAATCTAATCCTAAAGAATTTTTTAGCAATGTAAATAATAAAAAGTCACTCACTTGTGGTATCGGACAGCTTGCTAATGAAAATGGTAACCACACGAACGATGAAAATGAAATGGCTACAATCCTAAATAACTTTTTCGCATCCGTATTTACCGACGAAGATTGTTTATCACCTCAACCGCCGGAGGTTAAAAGGGCCGAAAAGATGTTAAGTGGCGTGCTCATCGTAGAAAGTGACATTTTACGCACAACTGTAAAGATTAAAGTAAGCAAAGCTCCTGGTCCAGACAAAATTACCCTTTGGGTCTTAAAAGAAATCAAACATCAAATTTGTAAACCGCTCTCCATCATATTCAATAAATCTTTAACAGCTGGAAAAGTTCCGTCGGATTGGAAACTTGCAAATGTCACACCAATTTTCAAAAAGGGGGACAAGTCTCATCCAGGAAACTATCGACCAATTAGCCTGACATCTATTGTTTGTAAGTTAATGGAGACTATCATTCGCGACAATATGGTGAAATTCTTCGAAGAAAATAATATAATAAATAATTCGCAACATGGCTTCCGTAGTAAACGTTCGTGTTTGACTAACTGACTTGATTTTTTTCACTTTATTTTTGAGGTGTTCGATGAAAGCAGATCAGTAGATATCATATATCTGGATTTTCACAAGGCATTTGATAAGGTCTCCCACCAACGATTGCTCAGCAAACTACTGGCGCACGGTATCTCGGGTAACATTCACAATTGACTTGCGGACTGGCTCTCTGAGCGGAAACAGAGAGTAGTTCTAAACGGTGTTACATCTAACTGGCTCGATGTCAAAAGCGGCGTACCTCAAGGATCAGTGCTTGGCCCCATGCTCTTCTTAATTTATGTTAATGATATCGATGATGGGCTCACTTGCAAAGTATCAAAATTTGCTGATGACACAAAAATTGCTCGTAAAGTAACTGCGACACTCGACGAAGAAGCTTTACAATCAGATCTAGATCGACTTGGACGTTGGGCCAATCAATGGCAAATGAAATATAACGTTGACAAATGTAAAGTGTTGCACATCGGAAAAAAATAACAATCGCGTTCGGTACGTAATGAATGGCCAACAACTTTCTGCAGTAAGTAAAGAAAAGGATCTTGGAATCACTATATCAAGCGATTTAAAGCCCGGTTAGCATTGTTCAGAGGTAGTTAAAACTGCAAACAAATTGGTTGGCTTCATCGGACGAGTCTTTAATAATAAATCGGAAAAAGTAATATTAAAATTGTATAATTCGTTGGTTCGACCCTGTCTAGATTACTGTGTACAGTTTTGGTCTCCCTTCTACAGAAAGGACATAGAAAAGTTGGAAAGAGTTCAACGAAGAGTAACAAAGATGATTCCTAGGTTGAGAAATTTGTCATATGAACAAAGGCTTAAAGAAGTAAATTTATTCAGCTGTTCAAAACGAAGAATGCGAGGCGATCTAATAGAAGTGTTTAAGATGTTTAATGGATTCAGTGATATTAATGCGGAAGATTACTTTACAATTGATCGATCAAATAGAACAAGAAGAAATCACAATTTGAAGATAAGTGGTAAAAGATTCTCGTCCCACGAAGCTAAACACTTCTTCTTCAATCGATTTGTTAATGTTTGGAACTCTCTACCTTGTGATGTCGTTGATAGTACAACAGTTACGGCCTTCAAGAATAGATTAGACAAGTGTTTTGAATCCAACCAGCAACTAAGATATTACTCATTGTCGTAATAACGTTAAGTTCTTTCGAATACTGGTGTCCTTGTCCGCTTTTATCGCCCGGTTAGTGGTAGCAGTAATGTTAGTTCTTTCCTCTTTCCTACATAATTTCCATGCAGTTTTTCCATGCTGCATGGTTCTTTTTCCTTTGCTGCCAGCTTTGGCTGCAGGGATGGGGGGGTGGGGAGGAGCCTTCGCCTTTGCTGTCCTTCATCTTCCACCTTTGATTAGATAGTTAGTGTAGCTTGTCACAAACAACTTCGTAAGGACCAGCAGGTCTGCTGTTGTTTGTTCTTCCTTTGTGTTCCTTTGTGTTCCTTTGTGTTCTTCCTTCCCCTACCTTTCTTCACTCCACCACCTCCCCCTCACCCCACACAACCCTAACAAACACTACAGACTCACCCCACCCTCGGCGGCCTGCTGCCCCGCTATGCCTGCTGCTTCACCCTCGCCCTCAGTGCTTCACGTCCCCGCCCGGCGCCACGCTCAGCCCCGCCACGGCGTGTAACCCTTGAACACAGCACTGCACACAGGAGGGAAGGAGTCTGCCCTTGCTGAGACCCCGACGCGGAGTAACACATGACCGCATAACGCCCCACCCAGCTGATTACTTTCCCTCGGCGCAGAGTGTCTTGTCCATGTAGTTCTGCGTGTATCAGTACTGTAGTCTTTCCTTGTATCAAGTCACTTTAGGCGTGACTGTGTCAAACAGCTGTGCCGCCATTTCTCCCTTTAGCACTTGCTCTCCTTCCCTAGTCTCACTCACTCTCCCTCCCTCCTTCCCCCACTCACTCATTTTTTCCATCGTAAATTATTTTTGACGTACTCCCCACACCACCCATGAGATAATTCTGTGTCTGGGTTCCTTGGCTCGGGTGACCGGCGCGGTGTCCTCGTCACCGTGACATCGTCGCGCCAGCCACGATGTCACAACGTATAAGAATGTATGCAAACTCGCTGTTTTGCCCACAAAAGACGAATCCTTCTTAGAATTACATGATTTCATCATATTATTAAATGTAAATGGTACTTAGAACTCATTTAGAAGCAGTTATTAGTTTACAATATGAGGGAGAGAGGGTGGCAGCGATGATGTTGCACACCCGCTAATACCGCCGGCCACGGCTAAAATGACTTGATAAAATGGAAAGAATATACTTTGTGGGTGAATATATCACGTGGAAGATAAATTACAACAGTTCATGCAGTCTACAAATAGACTTCGTGTTCATGCGTATTAATACGTCACCAACGAACTCCAGAGAACGTAACCCCCTGGTATTCCTTCTGTTAGTTAAGTAGTATCAACTCTAAATGATGGAGAAAACAATTACTTAATAATCTGCAATAATTAATACATTCTCTCTCTCTCTCTCTCTCTCTCTCTCTCTCTCTCTCTCTCTCTCTGTCTGTCTGTCTGTCTGTCTGTCTGTCTGTCTGTCTGTCTGTCTGTCTGTCTGTCTGTCTGTCTGTCTGTCTGTCTCTCTCTCTCTCTCTCAACAAACCCGTAACCGTGATCCCGCAAGTACCACCACCTCTATTGCCAAGCCTCTAGATAACTTAAAAATCCTTAGTTTCAATGCGCGTAACCTAAGAAACAAATTTGATGAACTGAGATGTCTTGCTTTAACAGAAAATTTTGACATAATTGCCATAACTGAAACATTTATCGACACCACAAATATTGATTTAAGTTCCGAATATAACATAGATGGCTACAGACTCTTCAACAAAGATCGTGTAAACCGGAGAGGCGGTGGCGTCGCCCTTTATGTCAAAAGCTATTTGCAACTGACTTGCACTGACAAAACACCGGGAAACAGTAACGTTGAACATTTGTGCGTGCGAGTAAACATTGCAAAAGTCAATTTAAATATATCTGTCACCTACAGACCTCCCGGGCAATCACTCGATGACGACCTTGAAATGTACAGCGTCTTAAGGCAGTCACTTAATAACAACGACTCACTGATATTAGGAGACTTTAACCTCCCCCATATCGACTGGGCGACACTGTCAGGTACAGAAGGCGAGTCACATAGAATGATCGAATTTCTAGAAGAAAATTATCTAAGCCAAATGGTTTCTGAGCCAACTCGACAAAATAATATACTCGACCTTGTTATAACGACCCAAGATAACCTTGTCAGTAGTGTCACGGTAGGAGAACACCTCGGTTCTTGCGATCATAAATTAGTGCGCGTCGACATTAAAGCTCAATCATCCGTGACTGAAAATAAAGTAAAGGTGCCCAATTTCAAAAGAGCTAACTTCGTAGAAATCCGACAAAAACTAACAGAAATACAACTATCAGATGACGGCAACCTAGAGGAAGCCTGGCTAAGCCTTAAAAATCACTTACTCACTCAGCAGAACACATTCGTCCCCTTGTGCGAGAAGCGAATTAACACTAATAAAGCCCACCGTGGTTTAATAGCGAAATTAAACAATCAGTCAATGAGAGAAAATTGTTTTACAGGTTAAAGAAAGAACAAAGCACGCCGAGAACATTAGACTTTATAATGATGCCAGGCGACGAGTAAAAGACTAGTAGGTCAGGCAAAGCGTAGATATGAAGAAAATATTGCAGCCAACTGTAAAATAACCGAAATCTTTCTTCAGTTACATAAACAACAGAAAGGCGATCAAAAGTGGTATTGGACCTTTAACAAACAGCGACGGTGCACTAGTGACTGACAGCCAACACATTGCAAACCTCTTAACAATTACTTTTCCTCGGTGTTTAATACTAACAGTCTTCCTCTCGCTACCACCAACACCAGTACTATTGTAAATCTCGAGCATGCATTGCCTAATTTTGAAATAACAACCGATGAAGTCCTTAAAGCTCTCCATTCACTTAAAACAAATAAAAGTCCTGGACCTGACAAAGTATATCCAACTCTGCTGAAAGAAACGAAGAGCGAAATACTCTCCTCCCACACAACCGTATTCAATATGTCCTTGCGACAAGGCATCGTCCCTTCAGATTGGAAAAAGGCTAACGTGACACCGATTTTCAAGAAAGGAGACAAAAAAATACCAGGTAATTACAGGCCCATTAGTCTAACTTCGGTTGTAGGTAAGCTACTTGAGGGCATAGTTAGAGACAAAATTGTGAGTTACCTTGAAAGCCACTCATTGATTGGGGACTCACAACATGGCTTCCGAAACAAAAGATCCTGCCTATCAAACCTATTAACCTTTTATAACGACCTCTTCACTGTTTATGACGTAACCAAATCACTGGACGTAGTCTATCTTGATTTCCAGAAAGCGTTTGATAAAGTCCCGCATCATAAATTACTTTACAAATTAAAGCAAATAGGTATTGACGGTCAAGTAAACCAATGGATCGCGAATTGGTTGAGCAACAGACAACAAAGAGTAGTGATTGACGGATTTAACTTAGAATGGGCGCCTGTCACTAGTGGCGTCCCTCAGGGCTCGGTCCTTGGCCCAGTGCTCTTCATTATTTACACACAAAGATTGGTAACTCGGTTCTCACTGACGAAGACAGGCAAAGCCTCCAAGAGGATTTGCACAAAATTTCAGCTTGGTCGGATAGATGGGAGATGCCCTTTAACGTAGACAAGTGCCAGGTCCTTCAAGTTGGAACGAGGAATAAGAAGTTCGAATACGAAATGCACGGCGTTAAACTCAAAAGCGTTCAATGCGTCAAAGACTTGGGGGTCAAAATCGCGTCAAACCTCAAATTCTCACAGCAATGCATCGATGCAGCAAATAAAGCGAACAGAATGTTGGGCTTCATTAAAAGAAACTTTGTATTCAAGAATAAAGATGTAATACTCCCGCTCTACAACAGTTTAGTCAGACCCCACTTGGAATATGCGGTACAGTTTTGGTCCCCCCACCATGCAAAGGATATTGCTAAATTAGAAGGTGTTCAGCGTCGGGCAACGAAAATGATCCCTTCCTTGCGCAACAAATCCTACGAAGAAAGGCTTTCTACCCTTAACATGTTCTCTCTTGAGAAACGTCGCCTCCGAGGAAAACTGATCGAATGTTTTAAAATACTTAATGGTTTCACGAATGTAGACAGATCAACATTGTTTATGATCGATGACAGTCTGCGCACGAGGAACAATGGCGTAAAACTCAGATGTAGACAAGTAAATTCAGACTGCACCAAATTTTTCTTCACCAACGTTGTAGTGCGAGAATGGAATAAGCTTCCACTATCAGTGGTCCAGTGTAACACGATTGACTCCTTCAAAAATAAGCTCGACCGTCACTTCCTTCAACTTAATATCAACTAGAGTGGAAGTGCAACGTGTTGGAGTCTTCTGATTAATGTAAAATCACTTAGGTTTAAGGACAGACCACCAAGTCTGGACCATGGGGTCTGTGTGGTCTGATTTTCTATGTAAATCTATGTAAATCTCTCTCTCTCTCTCTCTCTCTCTCTCCACTGCCCAAGGAGTTCCCCATTTTCTTTAATTAACTCGTCCAGACTTGGAGGAATTTTTTTTTAATTCCTTTTTCCTCGGCGATTGATGACTTCGGTGACGATGAGCTTCCTGGACCGACCGGCAAATTATTCTCTTAACTTGTGATTCCCTTCCAGCCCCACCCCGCCCCCTTACGACCCCTAACACCCCTTATCTCCTCCTCTTGCCCTCAGCCAACCGCAACCTACGACTCCAAGCCCCCTCTTCCCTTCTCCCCCAGCCCAATTTCAAACTAGTCCGCTCCGCCATTCTTCTCGCGCTAATCTCACGGAGTCGTGCGATTCTACGGCGACTTGCAGGTATTGGTTCTGACGGCTGACAGATGGCTGGGAGAGGGAGGAAAGAGAGAGAGGAAAGAGGAATGCATAGATTAAGAGTAGGAGTTCTTGTCTTTCACTGCTTTTCTTACATTTATTCTCATTTCCTCTTTTCTTTAATTTCTTTGCATTACTTTCATTCAATTCTTCGCAACATATTTCTGTTCTGTCTTTCATTTCATCTTTTCCTTAATTTCCTCTCACTTCATTCTCCTATTTCTCGTAGCCTGTCAATCATTCTAGTTTTCAATTTCCTCATTTTATTTCGTTCACCTTTTCTTGCTTTCATTTCTTCTCGTCTTTCATCTCTCATATCTCCCCAGTTCTACCTTCTCCTCTTGTCTCGTTATTTTCGTTCGATATTTTACTTCTGTAGCATCCACTTTTCCTCCCATTTCTTCTCGTCTTATATATTTTTCCATTTATTTCTTCAATTTCTTCAGGTTCCATATCTCCCAATTCTTTTTTGACAGGATCATCTCATAATTTCCCTTCCCACACTCACCAATATTTCTCACCATACTCTTCTCAACATCTGCTCCCATGATCTCCCTTCACACACTGTCGCCTAATACCTCGCCTCATCCTCTCCTTATCTTCTTTGTCTTCTAAATCTTTCAACTAATATTTCGCCTCAACCTATCCTTTCTTCTTTCCGTCTTCTTTATAGCCTGCTGTCACCCAGTACTTCACCTCGTCCTCTCCTCATCCCGTCTTCTTTATATTCGCTCTTTGTCACACACGACGTTCACGAGTGTTTGAAGGGGATACAACACTAAACGCGAAAGAGAGTGGAAATTTGCGTTGAGGGCCGGAAGAGGAAGAGGAGGAGGAAGAGGAGGAGGAGGGAAGCGTGAAGGAAGGAGAGAATGTGGAGACAGTAACAAAGAAGAAAACCAAATATAGTTTAGCTTTTCTTTTTTTCATTTTGTCAATACCTCCTACTACTACTCTTCCTCCTCTTCCTTCTTTTAACCCTCCTGCCTCCTGAGGAGGAGGAGGAGGAGGAGGAGGAGGAGAGGCAGGAGGGTTAGAAGAAGGAAGAGGAGGAAGAGTAGTAGTAGGAGGTATTGACAAAATGAAAAAAAGAAAAGCTAAACTATATTCGCTTTTCTTCTTTGTTACTGTCTCCACATTCTCTCCTTCCTTCACGCTTCCCTCCTCCTCCTCCTCCTCCTCCTCCTCCTCCTCCTCTCTCTTTCTGCCCCTCCTAAACCACATACTCATCCTACTCTAGTCATCCTCTGTCAAAACACACACACACAAACACCACACCACACCACACACACACACACACACACACACACACACACACACACACACACACACACTTCTATTATACTTTAAGGTAGAAAACGTGAGGACAACTAATGCTACCAGGAAGAAGAGGCGGAGGAGGAAGAGGACGAGGCGGATAAAATGTAGAACGTGGAAATTGGAGAAGTATAATGGAGGATACAGATACGTAAAGAGAGAAAGAACAAACAGGAGACACAGGAGAAAAATGTGACAAGAAGCCAGAAAAGGAGCAAAATGAAGAGGAGGAGGAAGATAAAAGAAAAAGAGAACCGGAGGAAGAGAAGGAGGAAAGTTGGAAAGTTTCGTTTAGCCGGCGCAACATATGTGGTCATAAGCCGGAGACAGACAGGAGGGGAATGAATTATAGGAGAAGGGAACAGATCCCAGACGGGACACAACCCCCGATTAATACCTGGTACCCATTCACTGCTGGGTGGACAGGGGAGTAGGGCATCGGAGATGCCGCTCAAATTTTTCCACTCCGCCCGGGAATCAAACCCGGGCTCTCTCGGTTGTGAGCCGAGTGTGCTAGCCACTGCACCACGAAGCCACCCAGGAGGAGGAGGAGGAGGAGGAAAATGGGAAAGAATAGATGTAAGATATGATGTGGGATTCTGGGAACCGAGAGAGGAAGGAAATAGAATGGAAGAGAGATGGAGGAAGAGGAAGAGGAGGAGGAGAAGAAAAAATAATTTAAGAAGGAGCATGACAGTATAAAAGCTAAGAGAGAGAGAGAGAGAGAGAGAGAGAGAGAGAGAGAGAGGCAGGTCAACTTATTTACATTATTAATTTCTTTTGTTGGCCGCTCTTTGTTGATTCATATTTATCCTTATTGTTCCAATTATTATTATTATTATTATTATTATTATTATTATTATTATTATTATTATTATTATTATTATTATTATTTACATCATCATCATCATCATCATCATCATCATCATCATCATCATGTATTTCATCTCACCATCATGACATCTGCGCCATAAAGATTTATATCGTCCATTAATGTTCACTGTTACGGTCCCGTGGTCATAAATTTATTGAATTGCATATTCAAACATATTTCCCATAACTTATCTCCCCATATCAGTCTATTTATATCTTTATTTATGTCTATCTATCTGTCTATCTATTTGTGTATTTAGATATCTATCCGTATATTAGTTTATCTATTTTTATTTAAGTGCACGCCGCTGTCTCTATGGCAATATTTCATCATTTATACACGTGTTTAATTATTCACTTGACAACCTAAATACTTTTACAAGCTCTCTCTCTCTCTCTCTCTCTCTCTCCTTTATCATCCTTCCATCATCTCCTTTCCACCCTCTTTACTCCCTGCTTTATTGCCTCTCTCATAACCGTTCCCTTCCCTTCGCTTTCCCTCTTCATTCATCAATCGTCTATTCATTGTTGTATCTATTCATTTATTCATCAGGTTCTCTATACGTTCACATAGCTTTGTTATTACCAGAAGTGGCACTGGAACTCACACCCAGGAGCTTTCCAACACTAAATGAGAGATATGTAACTAAGTTATTATAAGCTAACAATCGTTATTATTAAGGTTATTATTACTATTATTATTATCGTTATTATCGTCCTTGTTATAGATTGCGTTCCTCGCTTTTCACCCTGTGCCTGATAAAAAGTTAGGAGGGCATAAAATTGTGATTGGATGATTCGAGGGTGGGATACATTATTATTAGCATTGTTGTTATTACTGTTACTTTAAAATATTACTTCGTTCATTACTTCCATTATGATTATTACACTACTGTTAATATTTGTGGTCCTGCCCTACTTTTTCAGACAATCGTTTTTATTCCTGTAGCACGGTTTAACTAATTACTGCTACTACTACTACGCTTACTACAATGGTTACTTTTTCTTAAACTTTAACACTACCATCACTACATTCTCGTTATCATTTCTAACAGTGTTGTCTTCACAGCACGCCATCTATCCGCAACAATGACACTAATCACCATTCTAACACAGGCAACCATCGCGATCCCACTAATCACGAATATTACAAACACCAAAATCACCAACATTATTTATCTTGTCCAAATTATACACCTACCACCATTGCCGCCTACACCACCACAGCCACCTCAACCACCACAGCATCCCTCACTGCTATCTCACCACCTCCAACACCACCATCGCCCTCACCACCACCACCACCACCATCAACAGTATCTCAACACCATCACCACACCATCCATTTTCAACGTCACCTCCAAGCTGGACACATGAAACACACACACACTCTCTCTCTGTCGTTTTATCATTTTTGTTTGATTTATTCTTTTTATTTCTTTTATTCAGGACATCATTAAGTCTTGCTATTCCTTTCTAACTACTCGAAATTATAATTATTTAATGTTTTTGTTACGTCAGTACTGATTTTTTTTTTTTTTTTTTTTTTTTTACTTTATCCTCCTTACCGACTTCTCTTCCCGTGTTCTTTACTATAAGGTTCAATTCTTCCTCATTTTGTTGCCTTAAATTCCCGATTATTTCCTAACGTGACCGTGAATCTTCAGGCAACATTTAGAACATCATGAATATTCAGTGTGTAAGCTGTAAGGCAGCCTCTTTATGAATGGCTTCAGTATCACCATAAAGAAACCATGCACGAAAAAGAGCATCGCATCTTACAACCAAACACACAACTTCTCACGTAATCTTAAAAAAATAGCAAATGAACTTCAAAGGAACGACGGAAAACAGACGGAGGGGACGCTCGCCTCGTGTACGGACAAAACAAAATACCAGAGCCTAATGGCGTTTCGCTGCACCTTGAAAAAACATCCCATCCTCTAAATAGTTTTCTCTCCATGTAAACAAATAAAAAAAAACATTACATTGTCACATCTTAACAGTTATCACTATGAAAAAACAATAAAGAAAGACACAAGTTCGTCAATGAATACCAACTCGTTGACATTAACACCACACCTCAATATCTTGATATTCATCAGATCTATTATGCATATGCAATGCCGGGATGTGAAGGCAGGAGAAGAACCTTAGAAATATAAGGACAAGACGTAGTTTAAGTCATTATAAGTGATTACAAGTAGTTGTAAGTGAGCCTAAGTAGTTGTAAGTAATTATAAGTCACCGTAAGGCCATCATAGATATGTGAAAATGTAAGTAGGTATTCTTAATCACAACCCATAACAGAATACATCCCCCCCCCCCTCAGACTACAATTACACCATATGGCGCAATACCATGCCAAGACTTTCCCGCCAGGGAACTTAGCGTCGGTCACCCCTCCCTTTCCCCCCCTTCCCCCTACCAGCGCACGCACCTCGGAATTGTTACCAGCCCTTGCTTGTCAATCCCCTATCAATTAAAATCATCCACCCTTACATAGATTTTTTCCGCTGCTCACATGAAATTTCGCCACCTTGCACGTTAAGAAACCGTACCCATATATAAACTACCCTAGTCTTCTTTACATTTTGAATTAAAACGTGATGGATTATAAATCAGCTACTTGGGCCCCTTGTCTGCGCGACGGGGCTGCCCCAGGACGGGTATAAAAACACGGAGTAGCGTTTTCCCGGGCAGACTCGAGGCTCATCCGCTGTGTTACAGGTATGTACGTGGCTCTCCCGCTTTCGCCCCCCATTTGTTCCCCCTACGTGCTCCCCAGCTCAATTACCGTCTCCCCTTTAGGCAATGTGTATCTTAATTACCCTGTAAATGCATTTCTGATCCCAGTAAACGAAATAAGAGACTCGAGGCTCATCCGCTGTGTTTTACAGGTCCGGGCGACCCACTCCCTGCCACACACACACACACCCCACACACACCTACACGAACCAGTGTATCCATCCCGATGTGTTCTTTTAGTTGTTAATCTCAATAATTCTCTTCTTTCCGCGGTAGGAGCTGTAGGAGAGAACCCTATATGCGTTCTTGGAGCAATACCAGGGGTAGGAACGGGGAGTCGAGTCCCCCTTACAATTCCCTCCTGCACCCCCTATTGCGGGAAATATTGTGGAAGTATATAGGCCAGTAATCTGTGCTTCATCTGTAATGTAAAAAGTGTTAGTGAAATAAGAGGCTGTATGTTTGGTCTTTACGACGGAGATGGTTCTCGTCGTGTATGGGTTTTCCCGGAAATGTAATGTTCCCCCTCTCTGAGTCTCTTTCATACATCATATGTACCTGGTTTTATAATAATTGTACACCCGCACAAGGGTAAAGATTTCGTGGAGAATCCTCAGCCTTATTCTGGTTACCATTGTGAGAGGAGAAAACTAGAAATCAGTTGTGTGTCCATTCGCCCACTCCCGTCAGTTTCGGGTAAATCGTGCCTTCAATGAGGAATTAATTGTAAACCGTGTCGTCAGGTATGCCTATGTATTACCTTCTAAACTAAGTCACAGGAATAAATGTAAGCACTCCTATATATAGGCCTTTATTTCTTGTCACTCCCCGTTGTGAGATTTGTCCGGCCGGCTCTGAGTTAAACTAACCATTTACCGCCCCCCGAGTCTGCCCCGCTCACCTCGCTACCCTGCCCAAGGGATCAGAGTCTCGCTCTGGGTCATTTTAATCCCTCATTAAATCCTTAGTCCTTTATATACACATACTCTTGAGGTTCCCAGTGAGCTACCGGTGACATAATTCATCGGTAGATCTCTGGGTGGTGGCAGCAAAACTACCCCCAGGATGAGTCCCCCTTGTTTTCCCCAGATATCCAAAGGTGAATTCCCTCTTTTTTTAACATCATTTAGTGCCCCGAATTTCCGGGCACAACACATATATATCTTATTTATCTTATATTTGTTTTTATACCTCCATATTTATCACCACCACCCTGCATTCACCTCCCGCCACACGCACACGCCGCCTCTTCACCTTCCCAACACTCGCCAGGCAACGCGCGACAGCCTTCCCGAGCAGCGTCTGAGCTCCCGTCAAGTTTTATTCCATTCGGTGGCTGCGGCGTTTGATGTCAGGCAATAAACCTTCTGAATATGTAGATTTTTCACACACACACACACACACACACACACACACACACACACACACACACACACACACACACACCACATCCTGACCCTCACGGGGTCAAGACGTGTCAAATGGCGCTCCCCATAGCAGCCACAGGGTCAGCCTTTTGACCCTTTTTCTTTTCTTTTCCTTGGCTCCCCATTCCCCCCAATCCCATTAATTCGAGGAACTCATTACTCTTTAAAACTTTTTGTGAAATGTTGTGACATATAGACGTACAGTGAGTGCAGTGTGTTAGTGGTGCAGGAAGAGTAGCGAGAGCTGTGTGTCGCCGCCGACATCCTGCAGATCCGAATGATACCATTTCGGTCACCCAGCAGCAGGGGAAGGTCAGTTCAGGTGGCAGGAAGTGTGGCAGCCTCGTCACTCAGGTTCGGAGCAAGATGACGGCAACTTCATCAACACTGTGAACTTGTTCCCACGGCTACCTACATCAACCAGCCGGGCAGCCCCTACCACCTGTGTCTCGCCGACCCAGGAGCTTAGCACCTCCTTACTAAGCCTGGGTATACCTGAGTGACCAACCCCCATAAACCCATAGACTGCCCACCTGCTCCTCCACCGTCAACTGTCACCTGAGCCCAGCGTCTGACCTGTTGATTAACACATGACCTGACCACACCGCCATCTGAAGAGACCGCACCTCCACCCCCCCCCCCCTTATCGGCACCACCGCACTGCTGTCCCCCTCGCCGCCCCTCTTCCCCCACCCCAAGCTCCGTCGCCCCAACCTTCCCACACATATCAGACCCCCGATCCCCGTCCCCCTTCTTTTTGTCCCTGCTCCATTTGCGAAGTTAAATTGTATTTATAATGTGTAAATTTTCAGCTTGACGGCTGCCACAACTAAATAAACCGTTTATTATTATTATTATTATTATTATTATTATTATTATTACACACACACACACACACACACACACACACACACACACACACACACACACACACACACACACACACACACACACACACACCGCTCCGGTGGCTCAATCGGTAGAGCGCTGCGCTGCGAGGCTTATCGGCCAAACAGGCAGTGGTTCGAGCCCCGCTCAGTCCGGATTCTTTCCACTGACTAGGAGTGGTTACTGTCCTCCCTTGAGCAAGGGGGATGGAGTGTGTGGTGTTTGAGGTCCTGGCAGTACCCAGAGATCAACGAAATGAGCACTTGCTCTCGTCGGGAGGGTACCTGCTGGGAAAGCGAGTCCAACTCTTGATTAGGCCGTGGTGAATTACACACACACACACACACACACACACACACACTTGGGTCCAGTCTCGCAGTAACTTATGAGCTTACTCTATTCATGTCTCCCTGTCTTATACCCTTTTAACTTTCCCCGTGTCACCTTGGCGCTGAGACACGCTCGCCGCCTTGATAGCCTCGTCAGCGCGTCCTGGCTCGGAGAGTATAATCATGGAGGTCCCCGAATGATTATGTTGGGACGTTAATTTGATGCTCGTAAGAAAATAAAATGTCAAAGCTTAAAGTAATGACAACACAAATGAACTAAGGTTTTAAGAACAGATATTTGGATGGAAAATATACTTAGATGTTTACATCATAAAAAAAAGTTGCCGTTTACTACTACTACTTTACTATTATAGTCCATCGACTCTTGAGCCCTGTGGGCTGGCCCGGGGAACAGCCCATTGTTTACACATCTAGAGATGACCTGCGCATGGCGATCTGTCTCACTGTTAGTCCGCACGTTATCTATTTATGGTATATATATATATATATATATATATATATATATATATATATAGATATATATATATATATATATATATATATATATATATATATATATATATATCCTCTAAGGCTGAACTCTTCTCTCAAACTTTTTCTAAAAACTCCACTCTGGACGATTCTGGGCATATTCCTCCTACTCATCCCCCCCTCTGACTCCTTTATGCCTGTTATAAAGATTCTTCAAAATGATGTTTTCTATGCCCTCACTGGCCTCAATCCTCAGAAGGCTTATGGACCTGATGGAGTGCCTCCTATTGTCCTTAAAAACTGTGCCTCCGTGCTGTCACCCTGTCTGGTCAAACTCTTTCGCCTCTGCCTGTCAACATCTACCTCTCCTTCTTGCTGGAAGTATGCCTTCATACAGCCTGTACCTAAGAAGGGTGACCGCTCCAATCCCTCAAACTACCGTCCTATAGCTTTACTTTCTTGTCTATCTAAAGCTTTTGAATCAATCCTTAACCGGAAGATTCAAAAGCACCATTCCACTTCTGACCTTCTATCTGATCGCCAGTATGGGTTCCGCAAGGGGCGTTCTACTGGTGATCTCCTAGCCTTCTCAACTGACTCTTGGTCATCCTCTCTTAGCCGTTTCGGTGAAACTTTTGCTATTGCGCTGGACATATCAAAAGCTTTTGATAGGGTCTGGCACAAATCTTTGCTTTCTAAACTACCCTCCTACGGTTTCTATCCTTCTCTCTGTACCTTTATCTCCAGTTTCCTTTCTGACCGTTCTATTTCCGCCGTGGTAGACGGTCACTGTTCTTCCCCTAAATCTATTAACAGTGGTGTCCCACAGGGTTCTGTCCTATCTCCCACTCTTTTTCTGTTGTTCATTGATGATCTTCTTTCCAAAACGAACTGTCCTATCCATTCCTACGCAGATGATTCCACTCTGCATTACTGAACTTCTTTTAATAGAAGACCCACCCTTCAGGAACTTAACGACTCAAGGCTGGAGGGTGCAGAACGTTTAGCCTCAGACCTTACTATTATTTCCGATTGGGGCAAGAAGAACCTGGTGTCCTTCAACGCCTCAAAAACACAGTTTCTCCACCTATCCACTCGACACAATCTTCCAAACAACTATCCCCTATTCTTTGACAACACCCAGCTATCACCTTCCTCAACACTAAACATCCTCGGTCTATCCTTAACTCAAAATCTCAACTGGAAACTTCATATCTCATCTCTTACTAAATCAGCTTCCTCGAGGCTGGGCGTTCTGTACCGTCTTTGCCAGTTCTTCTCCCCTGCACAGTTGGTGTCCATATACAGGGGCCTTGTCCGCCCTCGTATGGAGTATGCATCTCATGTGTGGGGGGGCTCCACTCACACAGCTCTTCTGGACAGAGTGGAGGCTAAGGCTCTTCGTCTCATCAGCTCTCCTCCTCATACTGATAGTCTTCTACCTCTTAAATTCCGCCGCAATGTTGCCTCTCTTTCTATCTTCTCTCGATATTTCCACGCTGACTGCTCTTCTGAACTTGCTAACTGCATGCCTCCCCCCCTCCCGCGGCCCCGCTGCATTCGACTTTCTACTCATGATCATCCCTATGCTGTCCAAACCCCTTATGCAAGAGTTAACCAGCATCTTCACTCTTTCATCCCTCACTGCCTACGACTTGAACTCTTTCAAGAGGAGGGTATCAGGACACCTCTCCTCCTGTATTTGATCTTCCTTTCGGCCACCTCTTTTGTTTCTTTTTTAGGAGCAGTGAGCAGGCTTTTTTTATTATTTTTTTTTTTTTGTGCCCTTGAGCTGCCTCCTTCGTTGTAAAAAAAAAAAAAAAATATATATATATATATATATATATATATATATATATATATATATATATATATATATATATATATATATATATATATATATATATATATATATATATATATATATATATATATATATATATATATATATATATATATATATATATATATATATATATATATATATATATATATATATATATATATATATATATATATATATATATATATATATATATATATATATATATATATATATATATATAATATATATATATATATATATATATATATATATATCTATATATATATATATATATATTGTGTGTGTGTGTGTGTGTGTGTGTGGGTGTGTGGGTGTGTGTGTATATATATATTATATATATATATATATATATTATATATATACATATATATATATATATATATATTAGGAGGGTCCAAAACTATATGGTAAAAAGTAAAACAGTAATATTTTGCCTCCACAAGCCATACAATTGTCCATTGGGTGCATAGATAAGATATGTAAAATTTCATACATATTCGTTAATATTTATAGATCAATCCATTTTGCATATTATACTTGTATTGTATGCAGCGGGAAAGTGTTTATTCATGTGGCATGGCTGGTGTTGATAAAGAATTAGTTTCACTTGAAAGCAGGAGGCAACAGAGAAATGAAAAAAAGGCCATGGCATGGGCTAGATATGAAGCATGGGAAGAATTGATTAAAAAAGGACAACTACTCCATTATCATCCTTCTTCTTCATCGTCCTCATCAGATGAAACATGGAAACATGGAAACATGGACTAGCAGGCAGCAGAAAGCCTGTTGGCTCATGACTAGGCTGCCAGCGTTCAGTGATTCAATCAATCCGTTTGCCATAGGAGTGGCTTGCAAGGAAGGATTAAAGCACTTGTGTATCTACTCTTGGGAACGTTCAGTTCACTCCCGATGCAGCAAAGTGGCGATCAATGCGTTTCTTGAAGGAGTTGATGGTCTCTGCGCTAACCACTTCTGCAGGAAGGCTGTTCCAGTGGCGAACAACTCTATTCGAGAAATAACTCCTGCCGATGTCGGTATTGCATCGCTTTGCTTGAATTGTTTTTCCGTTGTTTCTTGTTCTCAGGTTGCTTTGTAGCGTGAAGAGTTTGGAGTGATCAACGTTGCTGAGCTTGTTCAGGTACTTAAAGACTTGTATCATGTCTCCCCGCAGGCGTCTCTTTTCCAACGTGAAGAGGTTGAGTCGCTCGAGTCGCTCCTCATAGGGCTTCGTATTCAGTGATGGTATCATCTTCGTGGCGCGGCATCGCACTCTCTCAAGTAATTCAATGTCTTTCCTGTAATTAGGAGACGGAGGAGGAGGAGGGGGAGGAGGAGGAGGGGGAGGAGGAATATGAGGAGGAGGAGGAGGAATATGAGGAGGAATATGAGGAGGAGGAGGAGGAGGAGGAGGAGGAGGAGGAGGAGGAGGAGGAGGAGGAGGAGGAGGAGGGAGGTGAAGAGAATGAAGAAGAAGATGGAGAAGAAGCAGAAGAAGAAGATGATGATGATAGCGATGATGATGATGATGATGATGATGATGAGGAGGAGGAGGAGGAGGAAGTGTAGGAGGAGGACGAGGGGGACGGGGAGATGGACGTGCGGGCAGCGTAGGTGGAAGCTGAAGAGGAGGAAGAAGAAGAAGAAGAAGAAGAAGAAGAAGAAGAAGAAGAAGAAGAAGAAGAAGAAGAAGAAGAAGAAGAAGAAGAAGAAGAAGAAGAAGAAGAAGAAGAAGAAGAAGAACGAGAGGGGAAGCAGGCAGGCTGGGTGAGGGAGAGAGTTTGGGAAGGGGTGGGTCTAACTTTCAGAGAGCGCGCCTTGGAGCGGGTCAGAACAGTGGTAGGGGTGGAGAAGGAGGTGGAAGAGGACGAAGCGGAGGTGGAGACAGATGTACTAAGAGACGAAGAAGAAGAAGAAGAAGAAGAAGAAGAAGAAGAAGAAGAAGAAGGAGGTGGAAGAGGACGAAGCGGAGGTGGAGACAGATGTACTAAGAGACGAAGAAGAAGAAGAAGAAGAAGAAGAAGCAGCGGTGGCGGGCAGCGGCGTGTTTAGGTGCATGAGAGCAAGACACTTCGACAAGCCCTGCTCTAAATCTGAAATCCTAATCTCCATGAGACAGTGTCTGCATGACTCCGCACCCTTGTCATAATATTGTTGAGCAAATCGCCCCTCGCACCTGGAGCATTTGCGTAGTGGTGGGGAAGGCATACCGTCATCTTTGGTTTATTTATTACTTTTTGACTTGAGTCAGCGATAATGAGTTGCGAAGGGTCAGGTGGAAACCATTAACCGCGTCGGCTCGTCCAGGTGTTCGGATTAAGGCTAATCTCCAGGGAATATTCGCGGCCGGGTCGGGAGGAGTCGGAGTATTTATGGCCCTGAAGGAAACAAAGCGAGGGGCTGGACAATGGAAAACGTGGCGCTAAATACTGGGAAAAGCCTAGGAAAGTCAAGGAAAGTCTAGGGCAAGCACTATAAGGTGTGTAAGGGCAAGATAGTGCAGTGATTATATCAGTAGACTTAGCGTTCGTTGGGTTGTAGGGCAGCAGTGGTCGAGGTGCCCCGGCTGTTCCACGCGGTGTCCTGGTTTCCTTTTTGTGTGTCTCCGCGGCACTACACTACACTACACTACACTAGCACAACGAGGTAGCACAGTACACGACGACGTAATTAGCGCGATGTTGTAATAGCACAACGATGTTAACACAACAATGGGCAAGACTGTTAACGGTAGGTCTCCATATAATGCAGGGAAGCAGTGTGTTGTGGAGGCGGCTGACTGAGCAGCAGCGAGTGTCGATGACCTGACCTCAAGGAAGGCTGGGTCATCTATCAGCTTCCATTCCATCTTCGTCTGGAGCACCTCCTGCCATACGTTCTAGAAAAAAAACTGATATTGTCAAGACACCAGATGTCATTGAAGCCATGGAGTGTACCAATTTATCAGACAGAAATGCTGTGTTCGTAGCTGTAGCTGTAGCACAAGCTCTTGGATATGATCTTGCAGATATGTCGTTTTTTAGGAATACGATTCGACGGTACAGATCAAGTGGGCGTATGCAAGCAGCTGAGAATGACCGAAAATCATTTTCTCCAGATGAACCTTTTCTACTACACTGGGACTTCTCCCTGGTGTGCAGAAGACAACTTCTTGTCGCATTGCCATTGTGGTGACATATAATGGACAAGAGAAGTTGCTTGGGGTTCCCAAAAAAGACCGAGAAACTGGAGAAGCACTGGCCGAAACATGTTTAGAAGCAATTAAATCGTGGAATGTTGAGAAACTGGTCAAAGGACTTGTATATGATACCACTTGGGGAGGCGGTGGCTGAACAGATAGCGAGACGGCCCTGCGTTCAGGACGACGCGAGTTCAATCCCCGACCTGTGCCACCAAGCTGGGATTTTTCAGCCGCCGCCGAGTGGCTTAAAACTACACACATGCTGTCCAGAAGACCACCTTTCAACCCGCACTCTAGATTCTAGGATTAAAGATGCGCTCCGGGAGGGCAGCATGAACCAATGCAGGATGGCGCTACTATAAATACTCGCTTGCGCCAGAACGGGCTGGGCCGACCATCAGGCCCCACCGGGAAGAAGCCTTGGACCGACCATCAAGATCCACCGGGAAGAGGCCTACCGGCGCAATAGGCCAAGAATTGAAAACAACAACAACAGCAAAAAAAAAAAAAAAACCTGCTTCCAATGCAGGATTACATCGTGGAGCATGTGTTCTCATTGAAAAAGGATTGGAACAGGAACTTGTTCGGATAGCATGTAGACACCATGTGCTCGAAATTATGCTCGGCGATGTCTTCAGTTTGATCTCTGATTCAACTGGAAGTCCTGAGACTATTTTGTTCAAACGCTTCAAGAGGCAGTGGAGGACCATTTCGCTCAATGACTTCATTCCAGCTCCGGAAAACATGTTTGAGGACCTAATGCTTCAAATATTTAGGAAGGAGTTGCTTGAATATTTACCAGTAGCCCTACAGGATAATCAGCCACGAGATGGTTATAAGGAATTTCTAGAATTAGCGCTTTTGTTTCTTGGTGGACTGCCAAGCAGTAAGGTTTCCTTCCGAGCCCCTGGTTCTACACACCATGCAAGGTGGATGGCAAAAGGAATCTATGCTCTCAAAATCTATCTGTTCAAGCATCAATTCTCATTATAAACACGGGAACAAAACAATATCACACAACTGGCTTTGTTTGTGAGCATAATTTATGTGGGATACTGGCATGAAGCACCAATGGCTGTTCGAGCTCCATTCAACGATCTGCAGCTAAAGGTTTTAAAGGAGTATTGTCATGACCGAGTTGCACAGGCAGCACATGCAGCAATCAGCCGACATCTCTGGTATCTGTCAGAACATCCTATCGGTCTAAGCTTATTTGATGACAGGATCGATACTGAAACGAAGAGGAATATGGTACAAAACCTGCAGTGCCCAAAGAAGGAAAGCTTTCCAAGGCGTATTATCATATCTGATGAAACTCCTATCAGTAATATTGCATCATTTGTTACTGAGCGTACATTGCATATTTTTGATGTTCTTACACAGGATAGCAAGGAGAGAGCATAACTGTTCTTGAGTAGGAATCCCAAAACATGGAAAGACGATGAAGTGTTAATCACAATGAGAGATCGTGCCAGAAGTATGAAGGTGGTGAATGACACTGCAGAGAGGGCAATTGCTCTCATTGAACGCTATAATGAGTCGATAACGCAAAATGAGGACCAAAAGCGGTACCTCTTACAGGTTGTTGCTGCTCATCGCAGGAAGTTACCAACAGCAAGAAAAGCTGCTTTAATGAAGGGGAACCGATAAACAATGTGTATTAGTGTTCTAGAGTGATTTAGTTTGTATTTTGTGAATCTTATAATTGTATTTTGCTGAATGAATTTTTTTTTTTTATGTTTTTATCTAGCCCCCCAAAATCCTTATTATGCCCTGAGTAAAAAAAAAAAAAGAGGATATTGGATTGACCTCTAAATATGCTTTAAATGATCCTAATTTTTTTATGGTATGTATTTTATACCAAATGGACTAAAATAAACCTTGTGGATAAGATGTATACAAACATAAGATTTTTTGGATCACCCTAATATATATATATATATATATATATATATATATATATATATATATATATATATATATATATATATATATATATATATATATATATATATATATATATATATATATATATATATATATATTTTTATTTTTATTTTTAAGGTAAGGGTGTCGGTAGTAATATTTTAATTCCAGTTCTAACTAAATATATTCCATGATACTCAGTTACCTAAATCACAAAACTAATCGAAGACAAATGACACACGGAGACAAATTCAGAAAACACCAAAACATGAAACGGTTATGATTCAAGTAGTATTTATGTCCATGTTTTTAGAAGCGAATAACTGATGCTGCTTAATTACCTACAAGCAAGTAAAGAGACGGACGACAAATGATTAATTCTTCTGGGAGTGCGTCCCCAAACACCGCCTGGGTCCAAAAGAACAAGATGTGTACAGCTGCAACACCTCTCACGATATTGGTTAGTGCTGCGGGCCGGACTCTGGGGCACTAATAAGGTATCTTACATCAAGGCAAGTATAGAGAGGTATCGTCACTCTCATGGAACGTGAAGAACCAAATTTTGAAATGAACTTTTTATTAGGACCTCTCGGATGTTTTTTGTTGTAAACTACTACAATAAAATAAAATAAGATGTGGATTTTCAGTTATATACCCTATGAAGCAATTGCCAGTGAATAAAAAATATATATAGAAATGTTCACGGCATCTCATCCTGGACGATGACTGGCTGGCGTCTCGATAAGCTCCGCCCCTTCCTCGAGCCTAATTAAGCTCCGCCCCATCCTCGTTGTCTGTCCAAACCGACGACTTCACACACCTCACTTCCACCCTGTTTCCTGACCCCAACATTCATTTTTACGAAAAAACTGAGACCAGCATCATCTTCCTGAGAAAATTCTGCATCACACTGGCATAAAATTGCAACAATAATGTAACATTACACACACGAAAATCAGAGTTAAGTGAACTATGGAGTAAACATTTTCTTGCACTTATTTCCCTTCAACTCCTTAGTACTCGGCTGGTTTTCGTCTCATCACTTTTTTTAGGCTCAGAATCTGCATGCTTTTCTGCTTCTGATGGTGTGTGGTACGTCCCGAGGTAAAAATATGCATAAGATCTAAATCGCCTCCGAACATAAGCCGCGCCGTGCGGCGTTCATGCGCATCGGCATTTGTTTACTCAAGTCAAACTCGCCGCTCACGCACAGCCCCAAGGCCACGGCTTGAGGTGAGCGGCGAGTCTGACTTGAGTAAACAAAAGCCGATGCGCATGAACGCCGTCCCGGGGCGGCTTATGATCGGTGGCAATTTTGAGCCTATATATATTTTTACCCCGGGACGTACGCTACACCATCAGAAGCAGAAAAGCATGCAGATTTAGGATCTGTGCTTAAAAAAGTGATGCGACGAAAACCAGCTGAGTACTAAGGAGTTGAAGGGAAATAAGTGCAAGAAAATATTCATTCCCTATTTCATTTAACTCTATTTTAGTGTGTGTAATTTTACATTATTATCACAATTCTATACTAGTGTGATGTAGAGCCTTCTCAGGAAGATGATGGTGGTCTCAGTTTTTCGTAAAAATGAATGTTGAGGTCAGGAAACAGGGTGGGAGTGAGGTGTGTGTTTGGGCAGACAACGAGGACGTGGCGGGGCCGAGCATGAAGGCTATAGGAGTTGCCAACGAGTGATTTCCTCCCGCCTGTATGACGATTTCTTCTCTATACTTGCCTTGCCTTACATATCTTCAAACATTTCGGGGCCTGCACACCCACGTTTGGTAGAGCCTAGGGGTGGAATGACAAGGCTTCTGCACCAAGAATGTGAAGATAACTTATGAAAACCCGACTTGTCTCCTTTGTGGCCTTTGTACATTGTTGTAAAATAATAATGAATGAAGTGTGTGAGACAGTCAAATTAGGAACGCAGAGAGGAGGTGCCCGTGTTCTCAAACATCTGGTAAGGTTTTGTAGGGGTTGTGTAAGTATTTCCATGGGTAATTTTATGACCATAGTGAAAGTCTGACAAGGTTTCTGCACCATGAATGTGAAATAACTCACATGACAACCCGAATCATACCCTTTATGACCTTTAGGAACTGTTGTAAGGGAATGCGAATAAGTGTCGGAGAAAACGGGTAGTGTTCGTATTTCCATGGGGAGCTTGAAACCATCGTCGGAGTAAGTTCATACAACATCAAATGAATTGACAGACGAATAATTGCGAACTAATTAAAAAAATAAGCAAATGAATAAGATAATAATATGTAAAGATGGAGTTTTATATATATATATATATATATATATATATATATATATATATATATATATATATATATATATATATATATATATATATATATATATATATATATATATATATATATATATATATATATTTATATAAATAAATGAGGATATGTATGATAAATAACGACTGCCTGACGGCTCGAAAATTGTCAAGACAGCTAAACAATTACAAAACAGCAAAATGGGTAAAAACAGAAGAAAAAAACGATCAGAAACTGAAAACAGTAAATAAAAAAAACGACAAGATAGCGTTAAACTAGAAACAATTAGTAAACAAAAAAAAAATGAAGGTAATGGTTTAACAGATAAAACCTTAAGCCCCACAACAACCTAACAGAGGCTGATGACGCACAAAGCTAATTACAAGGCTCCGGCCGCTTGTGTTTTATTCCGGGGCTGGACGCGTTGTGCCTCCGTTCATTACTCAGTGCAGGCCACACACACACACACACACACACCACGGAGAGAGATGCCCCATAAAGACTTCACGGTATGTAGAAACGAAACGAAAACACCGCCTCGGAGTCCCCGCCTGGGGGGGGGGACCATAAATTCCCCTAGGGAAACATGGAAACATGGAAACATGGAAATGCAGGCAACAGAAAGCCTATTGGCTCATTACGAGGTCGCCCGCTTGGGTGATTTAATCTGCTCGACCGCCACTTGGGGCTTGGTGAGCAGATGAAAGCACCTCGATATTGAGGAGCAGATGGAAGCCCCTCGTTTTTCAGTTTACTCCTGACGCAGCGAAATGACGGTCGATTCTATCTTTGAAGGAGTTGATGGTATTCGCATTTACTACTTCTGAGGGAAGATTGTTCCAGTGGCGGATGACTCGGTTTGAAAAGAAACTCCTTCCAATGTCTGTGTTACATCGACTCGACTGAATGGGTAAACCGTTATTTCTAGTTCTTGAGTTGGTTTGCAGTTCAAAGAATTTGGAGTAATCGACGTTATTGAACTTTTTTAGATACTTGAAGACTTGAATCATATCCCCTCGTAGGCGTCTTTTCTCCAATGTAAAGAGATTGAGTCGCTTGAGTCGTTCCTCGTACGGTTGAGCCCTGAAGGTTGGAATCATCTTTGTGGCGCGTCGTTGAATCCTTTCCAGTAAAGCAATGTCCTTTCTGTAATTGGGAGACCAGAACTGCACTGCATACTCGAGGTGCGGTCTTACCATGGAATTATACAAGGATAGCATCACGTCTGGTGTTTTACACTCGAAGTTCCTCGCTATGAACCCGAGCATAATGTTGGCCTTGTATGCTTTTTTTACAGTGATTCGCGTGTTTCAGGTCACTGCTGATAGTGACTCCAAGATCCTTTTCCTCCTGCATCGCTTGCAGAGGTCTCCCATTCATGATGTATGTGTGGTTACTATTTTGTCAACATTAAAAGACATTTGCCATTTTTCCGACCATTCGATAATGTGATTGAGGTCTTTCTGAATGATTTCGCAGTCGGTCTTTGTGAGAGCATCTCCACTCACCTTGGTGTCATCTGCAAATTTCGATATTGTGGATTTCAATCCTGATTCTAGGTCATTGATATATGATAAAGAGGATGGGTCCCAGCACTGACCCTTGAGGCACTCCACTAGTGACTGGTAGCCAATCGGAAGGCTGTCCGTTGAGTAGTACTCGTTGTTTTCTGTCGGTGAGCCAATCTCTAATCCACGCGATCAGATTGGCTCCGATGCCCGCCGAGTGCAGTTTCTTAAGGAGTCGCTCGTGCGGTACCTTGTCGAAGGCTTCCTGAAAGTCCAGGTATATAACATCACTGGGGATGTGGGCATCCCAGTTCTTATATATACCTTGGAAGAAGTCTAATAAATTCGTTAGGCAGGAGCGCTTGTTTCTGAAGCCATGCTGGGTGTCGGAGATTATATTATTGTTTTCTAGAAACTTAACAAGTGTATCTCTAATAATCTTTTCGAGTATTTTTCCTGCCACTAATGTCAAACTTATGAGCCTGTAGTTTAATGCAAATCTTTTGTCTCCTTTTTTGAAAATCGGTGTTACGTTCGCCATCTTCCAGTCTTCCGGGACCTTGTTTAGTTGAACTGACCGGTTGAATATGGTAGTGAGTGGTTGAAGTATTTGTTGTTTAAGCTCTTTTAATAACCGCGGGGACAAACTGTCGGGTCCCGTTGACTTGTTCGTGTCGAGTTTGTCCAAGTACTTTTTTACTTCTTGGTCGCATATTGAGTCAATTTCCAGCGGCGTGATCTCACTCGGCGGGTCAGGGCTCTCGGGAATGGTTTCGATGTTCTCGACTGTGAGTACGGATGCGAAGTTACTGTTGAAGATTCTGGCCATCTGTTTACTGTCCTGAGTTGCAGATCCAGTCTCGTCTGTCAGGGGACTAATATTGGATTTTATTTTATTTTCCGATCTTATGTACGTGAAGAATTTCTTGGAGTTAGTTTTGATTTCGCGCGCTATTTTGATTTCGCGCGCTCCCCTTCTGGCTGCCGACATGAGAGGTGTCCTGATAACTCCTCGAACCTCCTCCTTATCAATTTCTGCAACATTCGCGGTCTTCGCTCTAATTTTCATTCTGTGGAACACCATCTCTCCTCCTTTAAACCCCACCTTCTCTTCCTCATCGAAACACAGATTTCTGAGGCTACTGACAGCAACCTCTACTCTGTTCCCTCCTACTATCTCTATCCTAAATTTCAATCCAAAGCAGGATGTTGCGCCTACGTGCGCAACGACATCACTTGCTCTCGTGCCCACGACCTTGACTCTTCTGAATTTTCCACCATCTGGCTAAGACTTCATTGTCATTCTATTACTAAATACATATGTGCTGTTTATCTCTCACCTAACTCTACTAAGTATGTAAAATTCATTGACTATTTGAACTCTAAAGTGGAGCACATCTTGACTTACTCTCCCTTTGCTGAAATCTCCATCTTGGGAGATTTCAATGTTCACCACCAGCTTTGGCTTTCATCCTCCTTCACTGACCAGCCTGGTGAACAAGACTACAACTTTGCTCTCCTCAACGACCTAGAGCAGTTGGTTCAGCACCTTACTCGTATTCCCGACCGTCTTGGAGACCAGCCCAACATTCTAGACCTATTCCTTACCTCTAATCTTTTTGCTTACTCTGTCAAACTGTTCTCTCCGTTGGGCTCCCCCGATCATATTCTTATTTCTGTATCCTGTCCTTCGCTCCTGTACATCCTCTGGACCCGCCGAAGAGGCGATGCTTCTGGCATTTTGCTTCAGCTCGGTGGGACGACCTGAGGATGTACTTTTCCGATTTCCCGTGGAATGATTACTGCTTCCAGGAGAGAGACCCCTCTGTGTGTGCTCAGCGCATCACAGAGGTGATTGTCTCTGGAATGGAGGCATACATTCCACGTACTTTCTCTACCTCTCATGCTAAGAAGCCTTGGTTTAATCACGCTTGTTCTCGTGCTTTTAAAGATAGAGAGGCAGCTCACAAAAGGTTCCAGAGCCCTCGAACTCCCACTAACTTTGACCTTTACATTTCAGCCCGGAATCGTGCCAGATCTATTCTCCGACCTACCAAAACTTCTTTTATTAACAGAAAATGTCAACACCTTGCTTCTTCTAATTCTTCCCGTAACTTCTGGCATCTAGCCAGAAATATCTCCTCCAATTTCACTTCTTCCTCTTTCCCTCCTATCCTTATCCCTGACGGCAGCACTGCCGTTTCATCTGTCTCTAAGGCTGAACTCTTCGCTCAAACTTTCTGTAAGAACTCCACCCTGGACGATTCTGGGCATATTCCTCCTACTCATCCCCCCTCTGACTCCTTTATGCCCGTTATTAAGATTCGTCCAAATGATGTTTTCTATGCCCTCTCTGGCCTCAACTCTCAGAAGGCTTATGGACCTGATGGAGTGCCTCCTATTGTCCTTAAAAACTGTGCTTCTGTGCTGACACCCTGCCTGGTCGAACTCTTTCGTCTCTTTCTTTTTGCCTATCAACATCTATCTTTCCTTCCTGCTGGAAGTATGCCTTTGTACAGCCTGTGCCTAAGAAGGGTGACCGTTCCAATCCTTCAAACTACCGCCCTATAGATTTACTTTCCTGTCTATCTTTTGCTTTTGAATCAATCCTTAACCGGAAGATTCAAAAGCAGCTTTTCACTTCTAATCTTCTATCTGATCGCCAGTATGGATTCCGTAAGGGGCGTTCTACTGGCGATCTTCTTGCTCTCTTAACTGACTCTTGGTCATCCTCTCTTAGCCGTTTCGGTGAAACTTTCTAGACATATCGAAAACCTTCGATAGAGTCTGGCACCAGTCTTTGCTTTCTAAACTGCCCTCTTTCGGATTCTATCCCTCTCTCTGTTCCTTTATCTCCAGTTTCCTTACCGGCCGTTCTATTTCTGCGGTGGTAGACGGTCACTGCTCTTCCCCTAAACCTATCAACAGTGGCGTTCCACAGGGCTCTGTCCTATCACCCACTCTCTTCTTGTTATTCATCAATGATTTTCTTTCCATAACAAACTGTCCTGTCCACTTATACGCCGACGACTCCACTCTGCATTATTCAACTTCTTTCAACAGAAGACCATCACAACAGGAAGTACACGACTCCAGACTGGAGGCTGCAGAGCGCTTAACCTCAGACCTTGCTATCATTTCCGATTGGGGCAGAAGGAACCTTGTGTCCTTCAATGCCTCAAAAACTCAATTTCTCCACCTATCAACTCGACACAATCTTCCAAACACCTATCCCCTATTCTTCGACAACACTCAGCTGTCACCTTCTTCAACACTAAACATCCTCGGTCTATCCTTAACTCAAAATCTCAACTGGAAACTTCATATCTCCTCTCTTGCTAAATCCGCTTCCTCGAGGTTGGGCGTTCTGTATCGTCTCCGCCAGTTCTTCTCCCCCGCGAAGATGCTATCCATATACAGGGGCCTTGTCCGCCCTCGTATGGAGTATGCATCTCACGTGTGGGGGGCTCCACTCACACAGCTCTTCTGGACAGAGTGGAGTCTAAAGCTCTTCGTCTCATCAGCTCTCCTCCTCCTACTGATAGCCTTCTACCTGTTAAATTCCGCCGCGATGTTGCCTCTCTTTCTATCTTCTATCGATATTTCCACGCTGACTGCTCTTCTGAACTCGCTAACTGCATGCCTCCCCCCCTCCCGCGGCCCCGCTGCACACGACTTTCTACTCAATGCTCATCCCTGTACTGTCCAAACCCCTTATGTAAGAGTTAACCAGCATCTTCACTCTTTCATCCCTCACGCTGGTAAACTCTGGAACAATCTTCCTTCATCTGTATTTCCTCCTGCCTACGACTTGAACTCTTTCAAGAGGAGGGTATCAGGACACCTCTCCTCCTGAAATTGATCTTTCTTTCGGCCACCTCTTTTAATTCTTTTTTAGGAGCAGCGAGTAGCGGCCTTTTTTTATTATTGTTTTCTTTTTTGTGCCCCTGAGCTGCCTCCTTTGTTGTAAAAAAAAAGTTTGGTACACACACACTCACACAAAAAAGAAACGTATATATAGCTTTGGTGACAATAGTGCAGGGGGAGAGAGAGAGAGAGAGAGAGAGAGAGAGAGGGGGGGGGGGGTCAAAGGCTGGCACGATGAATCATTGTGCAGAGAAAGATCGGCGAAAAAGATCTCAACACAAAGTCTGGGAGCGAGAAATATTGCTAGTCCATCTGCGTACGGCGGGAGAGGAAGAGGAAGGGAGGAGGAAGGGAGAGGAAATGAAAGGTCGGAAGAGGAAAGGGAGCGGGAGAAGGAGGAAGACACACATGAGGGAAAAGTGCAACCAACTTGATAAGGATGAAGGAGGAAGAGGAGAAAGAGGAGGAGGAATGAAAAGAAGTGGAGGAGGAGGAGAAGAAGGAAGGAGATGAATATGAGAGAGGTAAGGAGCCGAAGCGATAAATAGGAAGTAAAAAATCATAATATAAAAAGTAAATAAAATCAACATTAAAAGCACAAACTTCCATCTCCCACAAAACTCTTCACAGGTCACGAGTTACATTTTCACAACACAACGCCACGCAGGCAGGGTTGGAAAAATCATGATTTTTTAAAAAAATAAATCGATTTATTTGATTTGAAAAGGAGTTTTTTTTTTATTCAAATCGATTTTTTTTTATTTAAATGATTTTTTTTTTCATTACTCTTTGTTTGTTTACACTGATTATTTCTATCAGTCTTATGAAGCCATTTTCCTTGTTTCCAAAATGTTGATTCCTTTGTCGATAAAAACACGTCACAATAACTCGTTATCCTTTCTTCGTTCCGAAAATGTTGATTCCTGTGTCGATAAAAACACGTCACAATAACTCGTTATATTTTCTTTGCTCCCAAAATGTTGATTCCTGTGTCGATAAAAACACGTCATAATAACTCGTTATATTTTCTTTGCTCCCAAAATGTTGATTCCTTTGTCGAAAAAAACACGTCACAATAACTCGTTATATTTTCTTTGTTTCCAAAATGTTGATTCCTATGTCGATAAAACATGTCATAATAACTCGTTATCCTTTCTTTGTTTCCAAAATGTTGATTCCTTTGTCGATAAAAACATCTCATAATAACTCGTTATCCTTACTTCGTTCCCGAAATATTGATTCCTTTGTCGATAAAACTTAACGAACTCAAAAACATATTTTCCTTTCTTTGTTTCCAAACGTCGATTCCTTTGTCGATAAAAACACGTCACAATAACTCGTTATCCTTTCTTTGTTCCCAAAATTCTGATTCCTTTGTCGATAAAACTAAAACAACTCAAAAACATATTTTCCTTTCTTTGTTTCCAAAACGTCGACTCCTTTCTCGATAAAAACACGTCGCAATAGCTCGTTATCCTTTCTTCGTTCTCAAAAAGTCGATTCTTTTGTTAGTAAAACTACGACATCGCAACAACTCATTTTCCTTACTTTAATGGTCAATATCCCACCCCGACATTTACGTCAGGGTCAGCTTCCCACCCCGACAGTTAAGTCAGGGTCAGCATCCCACCCCAACATTCAAGCTGGGGTCAGCATCCCACCCCGACAATTAAGTCAGGGTCAGCATCCCATTGTGAGCCGAAAATGTGGATGATGACTTTTTCCTTTTTAAGATGTTGTGTTTCTCTCTCTGGTGTTTTTTTCTGTATTTTCATTGTGCTGGTTTTCTCTCTTCATTTTCATATTTCTGGTGTTGTTTCTACTGTATATCGGCTTTTCTTGGTGCCGTATCCTGCTACAGACAAGTCTCCTTCACCCCAGAGAAGCCTCGCCCGTACCAACATACAACACCAAAGTCCTTAATCCTTGTTGTTCGTTTTGCTAATGTTGTGTTTTGTATCGGATTTCTTTTTTCTGGCATTCCTTTTCTGTATTATCCGGTCTCCGGTGTTATCTTTCTTTATTTGTCGTGTGGCAGTGTTGTGTAGAGTATCTACATCGCCTCTACCTGGTGCTGTATCTTGCTACAGCAGAGTCTCCCTCACCCCAGAGAAGGCTCACCCGTATCAATACACCACACCAAAGGCCTTCATGCTGGATTTTTGTGTTTTTGTTTTATTTTTTTCCTTTTTCTCATCTGTGCTTCTATCTTATCTGTTTCCTGGAATTCCTCTCCTGTATTATCCTATTTATGATGTACTTTTGGTTTATTTCCCTTTTTTCGGTGTTTTTCACCTGTAATATCCCTGTCGTGGAGTTGTTCTGAAATGGCCTTTCCTTGGTGCTGTGTGTTGATACGAATGAGTCTCCTTCACCCCAGAAGAGACCCGCCCATACCAACACATAACAGCAAACGCACTCCCCTCCCCCCGCCCCTGGACACTCGGGATGTACGGCACCGCCATGGACGCCCTGAGGGAGCCAAGACGCCCTGCCGGAACCCCTGAGCCCCGCGACGCTCGCCAGGGAGACCTTGGGCCCCCTGACGCTCCCCAGCACCGCCGAGGCGGGGGAGGGCGGGAACTCCAGACAACGCAGAACAACTCCAGACGGGAATATTAAATTAATCGTAAACACCGTGACGGGGCAAAGGCTGCGTTTGTCGAGTCTGGGATGGCAGGACGCCGTCCGAGTGTTTTGGCGCGGCATGCGTTTCCCTCTTCGCTTCTGATTTCCCTCATTGTTTTTTGAGAGAGAGAGAGAGAGAGAGAGAGAGAGAGAGAGAGAGAGAGAGAGACCATCTATATGCCAAAAAAGTAAAAATAACTGAATAAAGAACAACAAACCCTCAAACGTGAAATAATACGCTTTGAATCAACTTTCTTAGCGCTATGTGACAACAAAAGGCGAAGAGTGACTGAATAAGAGAATATGAGAATAACTATTTCCTGCTAACACTGGAAGGAGCTGGATGGTGGTAGCTCGGGACATACATTTTTTTTTACAGTAAGGAAGCAGGTCAAGTGCAAAAAAAAAAAAGTGAGAATCCCCCCGCTAATCACTGCCCTTATAAACGAGTGCACAGATAAGTTGCCATAAGAGAGAAAGAGAGAGTAAAGAGAAAGTAAAGAGGATTATGAGGTAGTTAAGAAGCGAGGAGGAGAGGAAAGAAGAGAGGCTGACCTCTCTTAAGAATATAAAAACATAAAAACGTAGGAGTCTGCAAGAGGCCGGTAGGCCTGTACAAGGCAGCTCCTTTGAACCTAAGCTCCCGTGTATCTAACCCCACCTAATATCGCTGTCCATGAATTTATCTAATCTATTTCTGAATGTGACATTTGTACTGGCACTCACCAGTACAATTGTCACATTAACTACCTCATATCCCTCTTTACTTTCTCTTCCCTCTAATGCTGTTTACCTTCCTCGTTGTTTTCCTCTCCTTATATCTTTACTTTCTCTTTACTTTCTCCCCTTCCTCCAATGTTCATTACCTGTCGTCCTGCCTTTCCTCTTCTTTATTCTCTCTCATCTGACTTTTTTTCTTTCTTACTCTTTAAAAATCCCTTTTCACTTTCTCTTTTACTTCCAGTTCCCTTTACCAAACCTCCTTGATTCCCTCTCATTTGATTTCTATACATTTTTTTTTATCTCATCATTCTCTCTAAACATTCCTTTTTGCTTTTCTCCTTCCTTCAATTCTCGCTATCTATCCTCCTTGCTTCTCTCTCTTTTTCTCTCATTAATTTTATCTTCCTTGCATCTTACTCTATAAAAAAAAAATCTTTTTTTCTTTGCTTTGTCTTCGTTTTTCTTTTGCTTCTTCTTTTTCTTTTTTTTCCTCTTATTTTTATTCTTTTTTTTCTTTTTCTTTTTCTTTTTTCTTCTTTTTCTCTTTTCTTCTTTTTCTTTTTCTTTTTCTTCTTCTTCTTCTCCTCCTCCTCCTCCTCCTCCTCCTCCTCCTCCTCTGACGGATCATTTAAATCACTAAAAACAGGCAGCCTCGCAATGCGCCAACAGGCTTTCTGCTACTTGGTCGTCCAGTTTCTACGTTTCCTTCTCCTCCTCTTCCTCCTCTTGGTTCCCCCGGCGCCCCATTACCCGAAGTCGCAATCGAAGTAATGACTAATGGATAGCATGCGGGTTATCTGGGTGACCTGGAAGCCGAGGATTTTCTTGAAGTTATACAAGATAATTTCCTTAAGCAGGTAGTTACTGAGCCTACCAGAGGAGATATAATATTAGACTTAGTTCTAACTAATAATGGGAACTTGCTACGTGAGTTGGAGGTGGGCGGAGAGTTAGGAAATAGTGACCACAGAACGGTTCGTTTTAGCTGAGACTGGGCGGTAACCCGCGAACCAAACACAGTGTTAGTGCCAGATTTTAGAAGAGCTGCCCTGCCCTCACTCAGAGAGGTCGAACCGCCTGCTCTCCTGAGAAGCGGAAGTGAGATCCACGTTGCGATTGTACACACACTTGCTGCGTGTTGCCTGTGATTTCCCTGCGTGTATTTCGAGTGTGTTGTTGTGTGTTTTTGCGTGTGAATTGGCTTTATTCTCGAGTGTTTCTGCGTGAGTTTCAGAGTGTTTCGAGTGTGTTGTTGTGTTTCAGAGTGTTTTCGCGTGTGATTTGGCTGTTTTCCCGAGTGTTTCTGCGTGGGTTTCAGAGTGTTTCAAGTGTGTTGTAGTGTTTTCGCGTGTGATTTGGCTGTTTTTCCGAGTGTTTCTGCGTGGGTCTCAGAGTGTTTCGAGTGTGTTGTTGTGTTCCCGAGTGTTTTCGCGTGTGATTAGGCTGTGTTCCCAAGTGTTTCTGCGTGGGTCTCAGAGTGTTTCGAGTGTGTTGTTGTGTTTCCGGTGTTTTTGCGAGTGATTTGAGGGTGCTAAACCTTGTGCTTATGCGTGAGTTACTAGGTGTTTCTCGTGTTTTGATTGTGTTTTGTTCCCGAGTGTTTTCGCGTGTGATTTGGGTGTTTGTACGAGAGACTCTGAGTGTTTTTCGTGTGTTTCTCGTGTGTTGTTTAAGAGTGTCTTGCGTTGTGCATGCCGACACCTCCCCCTTTGAATTCCTCTGAGAATGCAATCTCCTCCTCCTCACTACACTCTCTTTAAATCCCCTAGAGGATTAACCCTTCCTACCCCCCCTTTTCCCTCACCTCACCTCGCATATTGACCAGACCCCCCCCCATCGCTCACCTCACCTCACATCCTTAATAACCCACCCCTTCACCCACCTCACCTCGCTTCTTTCCTAACCCTCCTCTCAATCACCTCACCTCCTTTCGTAATCCCCCTCTTCACTCACCTCACCTCACTCACCTTTCTTAATCCCCCTCTTCACTCACCTCACCTCCCTTCCTACTCCTCTCACTCACCTTACCTCCTTTCCTAAACCCCTCTAACTCACCTCACCTCCTTTCCTAATCCCCTTCACGCTGTGCTTTTTTCTCTTTCATATCAGGCAATCATTAATCACTTTCAGTTAAGATGGCGCCTAAGAAGTGCAGTACTTATTACGGTAGCTTCCCAGCTCACTTTTTTACAGGGCGTTCTGTTGTCTGTCGACTGTGTCTCACCAGGCAGCATCTCGAGACAAGACTGCAGGAGCAGGAAGAGAAGATGGAAGCAGGTCAGAATAAAATAATAGAGCTTTCTCGCACTGTTGCCTCCTTGCAGGAATTCATCCAGGCTAACGTTACCGTGGTGCCAAACCCTTATCCAACCACCCCTTTGCCCTCAGCGGTACCGTCGACACCAGCGGACAACACCACGCAGCGGGAGGGTGCATGGTAGTGGCATCGCCCATGATGGCTTCACCGTCGTGAATGGAGGAGCCAAACCAGCCAGACAAGCAATTTATCCTGTTCATTGCTTCAACAGGTTTGCCATTCTGGAGGAGGAGGACGAGCAGGAGAGCACCTTCCTGGTGGGTGACTCCATGATTCGCCAGCAGGTCGTTGAGTTCTGCGGCAGAGTTCCTCGTCGAAGACGGAACTATTGCTATCCTGGTGCTGAGATCGACGATATAACTGCTGCTCTTGAGGAGATCTCCCCCCAGGCTACTAATGATTCACTGTTTGTTATTCACACAGGTACGAACGACGTCACCACGACCCGGTCTGAGGAACTCCTGGACAAGTACCGTAGGCTCCTACTCATCCCCCCTCTGACTCCTTTATGCCTGTTATAAAGATTCTTCAAAATGATGTTTTCTATGCCCTCTCTGGCCTCAATCCTCAGAAGGCTTATGGACCTGATGGAGTGCCTCCTATTGTCCTTAAAAACTGTGCCTCCGTGCTGTCACCCTGCCTGGTCAAACTCTTTCGCCTCTGCCTGTCAACATCTACCTTTCCTTCTTGCTGGAAGTATGCCTTCACACAGCCTGTACCTAAGAAGGGTGACCGCTCCAATCCCTCAAACTACCGTCCTATTGCTTTACTTTCTTGTCTATCTAAAGCTTTTGAATCAATCCTTAACCGTAAGATTCAAAAGCACCTTTCCACTTCTGACCTTCTATCTGATCGCCAGTATGGGTTCCGCAAGGGGCGTTCTACTGGTGATCTCCTAGCCTTCTTAACTGACTCTTGGTCATCCTCTTTTAGCCGTTTCGGTGAAACTTTTGCTATTGCGCTGGACATATCAAAAGCTTTTGATAGGGTCTGGCACAAATCTTTGCTTTCTAAACTACCCTCCTACGGTTTCTACCCTTCTCTCTGTACCTTTATCTCCAGTTTCCTTTCTGACCGTTCTATTTCTGCCGTGGTAGACGGTCACTGTTCTTCCCCTAAATCTATTAACAGTGGTGTCCCACAGGGTTCTGTCCTATCTCCCACTCTTTTTCTGTTGTTCATTGATGATCTTCTTTCCAAAACGAACTGTCCTATCCATTCCTACGCCGATGATTCCACTCTGCATTATTCAACTTCTTTTAATAGAAGACCACCTTCAGGAACTTAACGACTCAAGGCTGGAGGCTGCAGAACGCTTAGCCTCAGACCTTACTATTATTTCCGATTGGGGCAAAAGAACCTGGTGTCCTTCAACGCCTCAAAACACAGTTTCTCCACCTATCCACTCGACACAATCTTCCAAACAACTATCCCCTATTCTTTGACAACACCCAGCTATCACCTTCCTCAACACTAAACATCCTCGGTCTATCCTTAACTCAAAATCTCAACTGGAAACTTCATATCTCATCTCTTACTAAATCAGCTTCCTCGAGGCTGGGCGTTCTGTACCGTCTCCGCCAGTTCTTCTCCCCTGCACAGTTGCTGTCCATATACAGGGGCCTTGTCCGCCCTCGTATGGAGTATGCATCTCATGTGTGGGGGGGCTCCCCTCACACAGCTCTTCTGGACAGAGTGGAGGCAAAGGCTCTTCGTCTCATCAGCTCTCCTCCTCATACTGATAGTCTTCTACCTCTTAAATTCCGCCGCAATGTTGCCTCTCTTTCTATCTTCTATCGATATTTCCACGCTGACTGCTCTTCTGAACTTGCTAACTGCATGCCTCCCCCCCTCCCGCGGCCCCGCTGCACTCGACTTTCTACTCATGCTCATCCCTATACTGTCCAAACCCCTTATGCAAGAGTTAACCAGCATCTTCACTCTTTCATCCCTCACGCTGGTAAACTGTGGAACAATCTTCCTTCATCTGTATTTCCTCCTGCCTACGACTTGAACTCTTTCAAGAGGAGGGTATCAGGACACCTCTCCTCCCGAAACTGACTTATCTTTCGGCCACCTCTTTGGATTCTTTTTAGGAGCAGCGAGTAGCGGGCTTTTTTTTTTTTTATTAATGTTTACTTTTTGTGCCCTTGAGCTGTCTCCTTTGCTGTAAAAAAAAAAAAAAAAAAAAAAAAGGCTCATCCAGCAATATAAGTCTAAATTCCCTAACATATTTATTTCAGGAGTTCTACCACGGACGTCGGCGGAGAGCGACTTCTTCAGTAAGGCCTTCAGCCTAAACAACCGCTTACAGACTCTTTACAGAGAGCTTGACGTGGAGTTCTTCAATGCCTGGGACAATTTCTACGGACAAAGTGAGCTCTTCCACAGGGACGGAATACACCTGTCTCCCATCGGGGCAGCCAGATTCGGAAGGCTCCTCAATGACGCAGTACGTGACACCCGATCAAAAAACGACAATCAGCCACGTCCCTCCACCCCGCCCGTGTAAATAGACGCCATGCATCACAACAAACCCGTAACCGTGATCCCGCAAGTACCACCACCTCTATTACCAAGCCTCTAGATAACTTAAAAATCCTTAGTTTCAATGTCCGTAGCCTAAGAAACAAGTTTGATGAATTGAGATGTCTTGATCTAACATAAAATTTTGACATAATTGCTATAACCGAAACATTTATCGACACCACAAATATTGATTTAAGCTCCGAATACAACATAGATGGCTACAGACTCTTCAACAAAGATCGTGTAAACCGTAGAGGCGGTGGCGTCGCCCTTTTTATCAAAAGCTATTTGCAACCCACTGACAAAACACCAAGAGACAGTAACGTGAGCATTTGTGCGTGCGAGTAAACACTACAAAAGTCAATTTAAATATATCTGTCACCTACAGGCCTCCCGGGCAATCACTCGATGGCGACCTTGAAATGTACAGCGTTTTAAGGCAGTCACTTAATAACAACGACTCACTGATATTAGGAGACTTTAACCTCCCCCATATCGACTGGGCGACAGTCAGGTACAGAAGGCGAGTCGCATAGAATGATCGAATTTCTAGAAGAAAATTATCTAAGCCAAATGGTTTCTGAACCAACTCGACAAAATAATATACTCGACCTTGTTATAACGATCCAAGATAACCTAGTCAGTAGTGTCACGGTAGGAAAACATCTCGGTTCTTGCGATCATAAATTAGTGCGCGTCGACATTAGAGCTCAAACATCAGTGACTGAAAATAAAGTAAAGGTGCCCAATTTCAAAAGAGCTGACTTCGTAGAAATCCGACAAAAACTATCAGAAATACAACTATCAGATGACGGCAATGTAGAGGAAGTCTGGCTAAGCTTTAAAAATCATTTACTCACTCAGCAGAACACATTCGTCCCCTTGTGCGAGAAGCGAACTAACACTAATAAAAGCTCACCTTGGTTTAATAGCGAAATTAAACACTCAGTCAAGGAGAGAAAATTGTCTTACAGATTAAAGAAAGAACAAAGCACGCCCGAAAACATTAGACTTTATAATGATGCCCTGGCGACGAGTAAAAAGATTAGTATGTTTGGCAAAGCGTAGATATGAAGAAAATATTGCAGCCAACTGTAAAAATAATCCGAAATCTTTCTTCAGTTACATAAACAACAGAAAGGCGATCAGAAGTGGAATTAGACCTTTAACAAACAGCGACGGTGCACTAGTGACTGACAGCCAACACATTGCAAACATCTTAAACTATTACTTTTCCACGGTGTTTAATACTAACAGTCTTCCTCTCGCTACCACCAACACCAGTACTATTGTAAATCTCGGGCATGCATTGCCTAATTTTGAAATAACAACCGATGAAGTCCTTAAAGCTCTCCATTCACTTAAAACAAATAAAAGTCCTGGACCCGATAAAGTATATCCTATACTGCTTAAAGAAACAAAGAGCGAAATACTCTCCTCCCTCACAACCGTATTCAATATGTCCTTGCGACAAGGCATCGTCCCTTCGAATTGGAAAAAGGCTAACGTGACACCGATTTTTAAGAAAGGAGACAAAAAAATACCAGGTAACTACCGACCCATTAGTCTAACTTCAATTGTAGGTAAGCTATTTGAGAGCATAATTAGAGACAAAATGGTGAGCTACTTCGAAAGCCACTCATTAACTGGGGATTCACAACATGGCTTCCGTAACAAAAGATCCTACCTATCAAACCTATTGACCTTTTATAACGACCTCTTCTCAGTTTATGACGTAACCAATTCATTGGACGTAGTCTATCTTGATTTCCAGAAAGCATTTGATAAAGTCCCACATCATAAATTACTTTATAAATTAAAGCAAATAGGTATTGACGGTCAAGTAAACCAATGGATCGCGAATTGGTTGAACAACAGACAACAAAGAGTGGTGATTGACGGATTTAGCTCAGAGTGGGTGCCGGTCACTAGTGGCGTCCCTCAGGGCTCGGTTCTTGGCCTAGTGCTCTTCATTATTTACATCAACGACGTGGATGTTGGACTCAATAATCGCATTAGTAAATTTGCAGACGACACAAAGATTGGCAACTCGATTCTCACTGAAGAAGACAGGCAAAGCCTCCAAGAGGATTTGGACAAAATTTCAGCTTGGTCGGATAGATGGGAGATGCCCTTTAACGTAGACAAGTGCCGGGTCCTTCAAGTTGGAACAAGAAATAAGAAGTTCGATTACGAAATGGGCGGCGTTAAACTCATAAGCGTTCAATGCGTTAAGGACCTGGGGGTTAAAATCGCGTCAAACCTCAAATTCTCACTTCAATGCATCGATGCAGCAAATAAAACGAACAGAATGTTGGGCGGATACAGTTTTGGTCTCCTCACCATGCAAAGGACATTGCTAAATTAGAAGCTGTTCAGCGTCGGGCAACAAAAATGATCCCTTCCTTGCGCAACAAATCCTACGAAGAAAGGCTTTCCACCCTTAACATGTTCTCTCTTGAGAAACGTCGCCTCCGAGGAAAACTGATCGAATATTTTAAAATACTTAATGGTTTCACGAATGTAGACAGAACGAAATTGTTTATGATAGATGACACTTTGCGAACGAGGAACAATGCCATAAAACTCAAATGTAGACAAGTAAATTCAGACTGCACCAATTTTTTCTTCACCAACGTTGTAGTGCGAGAATGGAATAAGCTCCCACCGTCAGTGGTCTAGTGTAACACGATTGACTACTTTAAAAACAAGCTCGACCGTCACTTCCTTGAACTTAATATTAAATAAAGTAGAAAAGCAACGTTTTGGAGCCATCTGATTAGTGTAGATTCACTTAGGTTTAAGGACAGACCAACTAGTCTGGACCATGGGGTCTGTGTGGTCTGATTTTCTAAGTAATCTATGTAATCTATGTAAATTACGAGGGACTACGAAGATATCTTGAAGAGGTAAACTGGGATAATTTAGGGATTCATGAGGGCCAGAACTGCGGATTGGAGAGCCAGGAGAACCAGGTAGAAATGTCTTACAATAATTTAGTTAGAGTAATAGTAGAGGGGCAAGGACAGCATATACCACAGCTACCACTTAGAAAAGAAAACAATGACCCTAAGTGGATGACTCGTGGACTAAAACACGAGATAGGGTTAAAGAAGGGAAGTTATCAGAAAATAAATAATGGTGAAACACATATCAGGGGCCGGTACGTCGAACTATCTAGATTAGTTAAGAAAAACATCAGGATAGGAAAAAGGAACTATGAGATCGAAGTAGCAAATGAAGCGAAAAGTAATCCTAAGGGCTTCTTTCAGATGTATAGAACAAAAACACGGGAGAAAATTGGACCGCTGAAAACAAACACAGGGGAGCTAGTAGAAAATTACGAAAATATGGGCACTTTGTTGAACGACTACTTCCTTTCAGTATTCACACAAGAGGATCGAACGACTATTCCGGAAAGGGTTCAGGTGTACGAAGGCGGGGATGGTGATAAATTGAGGGATACAATCATTACCATGCAAGTAGTTCAGGATGAGATAGATAAGCTTAAGAAGAACAAGTCGCCAGGTTCTGACGGGATATTTCCGAGGGTATTAAAGAAATTAGGTGATGTACTCAGTGTCCCATTAGCCGACATCTTTAAGATGTCGGCTAATACTGGCTATGTGCCCAGCCTATGGAAAGTAGCTAATGTGATGCCGATTTTCAAAAGGGGGGACAGGTCAACTGCTTCCAACTATCGCCAAATTAGCTTAACATCGGTTATAGGCAAGATGCTGGAGTCCATAATAGCCAGGAACATTCGGGAGCATCTAGAGAAACATAGCTTAATTCACGACTCGCAGAATGGGTTCACGAAAAGTAGGTCATGCCTCACCAATCTCTTGTCCTTCTACAATAATGTATTAGAGGCGGTAAACAGATGAAAATTATGATGTAATCTATCTTGATTTTAGTGAAGCGTTTGACAAAGTTCCTCACCAACGACTGTTGCTTAAATTACAGGCTCACGGAGTAGAGTGTAAAGTTTTGAACTGGGTCAAGGCGTGGCTTAGCAATAGGAAGCAAAGAGTGCATATCAATGGTAAAAGATCTGACTGGGGATGTGTTACGAGTGGGGTCCCACAAGGTTCGGTATAAGGTCCACTTTTGTTTATTATTTATATCAATGACTTAGATACAGGAATTAGTAGTGATGTCAGTAAGTTTGCAGATGATACCAAGATCGGTAGAGCAATTGAGTCAAATCAGGACGCTAGTATTCTCCAGGGTGAACTAAACAGATTGTATGACTGGGTGGGTAAATGGCAGATGGAGTTCATTGTAGGGAAGTGCTGGGTTCTGAGTGTAGGTAGGAACAACCCCTCTCATAACTATTGCTTAAATGACACTCTCATAAGCAGGTCTGGGTGCGATGGGAATTTAGGGGTCTTAGTGAGCTCTGATCTCCGTCCAAGAGCACAATGCATTCAAGCTAGAAATCAAGCAAATAGGGTACTGGAATTTATTTCGAGGAGCGTAAGCAACAGAAGCGCCGAAGTCTTCCTCAAACTATATTTAGCATTAGTTAGACCTCATCTTGACTATGCGGTTTAGTTCTGGTCACCTTACTATAGAATGGATATCAAAATGTTAGAATCGGTGCAGAGGAGGATTATTAAGATGATTCAGGGGCTGCGAAACTTGCCATACGAGGAAAGACTCAAACAGTTAAATTTGCATTCTCTAGAAAGGCGAAGGGTGCGTGGAGACATGATCGAAGTTTATAAATGGATGAAGGGCTTTAATAAGGGAGATATTCATAATTTTTGTTGATAAGAGAATCGGGTAGGACACGAAGTAATGGGTTTAAACTGGATAAATTCAGATTCAACAGGGACATAGGCAAAAATTGGTTTACTAACAGGGTGGTGGATGAGTGGAATAGGCTTAGCAGTCATGTGGTGAGTGCCAATACAAATGTCACATTCAAAAATAGATTAGATAAATTCATGGACAGCGATATTGGGTTGGGTTAGATACACGGGAGCTGCACGGGAGCTTAGGTTCAAAGGAGCTGCCTCGTACAGGCCTACCGGCCTCCTGCAGACTCCTATGTTCTTATGTTCTTATATTGGCCACTCCCTAGGGATGGCTGGCCGTCGGCGGGATTCGAACGCGGGACCTCGAGCTTCCTGTACTGTTCCCATTACCATCGAAAATAGCCTCTCCTTTCTCTATTAAAGTATATCGTTTTCCAGTACATGAGCAAGCCACAGCTCTCTCTGATAGAAGAAACCTGTGACTGCTGGAGGGTACATCTTACTGGTGGACGCTCGACTGAAGTGGGCTGAACTTTCTTGCCATCATTGCGTGAACAGAGTGTATTTTCGTGTGCTAAGGAAGGAAGACAAGGGGAGAGTGAACCGTCAGAATGTAACGGAATTGAGCACAGCGGCGAAGCGTCTCATTGTGTAGGCCTCTGTCTCTATCAATTAGTTTTGTGGTTTTGTGGTTGATGTAGCCGCCGGAGAGAGAGAGAGAGAGAGAGAGAGAGAGAGAGAGAGAGAGAGAGAGAGAGAGAGAGAGAGAGAGAGAGAGAGAGAGAGAGAGAGAGAGAGAGAGAGAGAGAGAGAGAGAATGATAAGTTTATTTCCACCAGAAGTGGTTATTCTTACATCCAAATACATAAAAAAGTACATAGGTTATTGCATTGAGATAATTAGTTATTCATGAGTTGTTTCAGTTTCGAGTAAGTAAAAACTCTCAGAATATATTTGAATTTATGCAAGGTGTGGGCAGTGCTTATATGTGTTGGCAGGGAGTTCCAAAGTTTAGGCCCGTGTACAGAAAGTTGTCTGGCTCCTGTGTCTGTGTGTGTTCTTGGTACATACAGATTACCCTGCTGGCGTGTTGTGCTGTTGGTGATGCTGTTTACAGAGGGGAGAGGCATTAGATATTCAGGGTATTGACCGTGTAGATGTTTATATACATTCACTGCTGTGTCAAAAGTTATTTGTTGTGAAACATTGAGCCAATTGAGTTCCTTAATTATCGGAGTTGCATGATCATATTTCTGTGCCTTCCCTTCTACGATTTTGGCAGCGAAGTTCTGTAGTTTCTGTACTTTAGTTAGCAGCGTATTGTTAGGTGTCCCCCATATAGTATTACAATAGTTTAGTATACTTAATACTAGTGACTCTACCATAAGCTGCCTTGTGGGTTTATCAAAACATTGTTTTATTATATTTGCATACATAAGTGTTCCTAGGATTTTCTTACTGATCTCGGTTATATGGTGATCAAACACTAAATATTGGTCTATATACAATCCTAAATTCTTTACAGTGTTTGAGGGTTCGATCTTACTATCATGGAAGAGAATGGTTGTGTTATCAGGTATTCATGATATTAGTTGTCTGCTTCCTATAAATATACATTGGGTTTTCTGGATGTTTAACATTATACCATTTTTATTAAAGTACACCATGGCTTTAACCAAAGTGGTTTCAATTTTTTTTACTAGTAGATTTATATCCTTCAGTGGCCCACTATGGAGAAATTGTGTGTCGTTTGCATATTGTATCAGTGTGCAGTCGTCGAACTCTTCATGCATGTCGTTTACATAGAGTGTAAATAATATAGGCCCTAAAACCTTACGGAACGCCATATTGTAGGGTTGCCTTTGTGGAGAAATGGTTTTGTAGGCGTACTGTCTGTGTTCTGTTCCATAAGTAGTCTTTGAACCAAAATGTGTCTACTTTAAGATTTGAGAGTTTGTGGAGGAGAATCTTATGGCTAACACTATCAAATGCTTTTGATAGGTCACAAAGTGTAAGCAGCGATAGTTGTTTTGTGTCCATATTGTCGTATAGTTTATCGGTGACGGCCGTGAGTGCAGTGATGGTTGAGAGGTGGGGGCGAAAGCCATGCTGAGTGTCGGACAAGAGTTTGTTATTTTCAAGGTATTTAGTTAATTGGTTTGCAACTATTTTTTCTATAACTTTAGAGAAGATAGGTAACAGGGATATTGGGCGATAATTACCGGCATTACTCACGTTGCCAGCTTTATAGAGGGGGGTAACTACAGCGTTTTTCCACTGTGTAGGAAAGATGCCGGTAACAATAGAAGTGTTTATTATTTGAGTCTAGTAATATGCGGTAATGAAGAGAGAGGCCTTAAGGAAACGAAGAGGAATACCATCGGATCCAAATGATTTTGTTTCGTGCAAGCTCTTTATCGTTAAGATGAGTGTGTCAGTGTCTGTGGGTGTGGGGCGAAAGAGTGTTCCGTTTTCTTCGTGTGTGTGGTCTGCGAGGTGTCTGTCGTGTAGGCATTTTCCACTGGGGGACTGTTTTGTATGTTTAATAGCGTAGATTGTGTCTTTTCATATGTGTTTTTTCCCACGTTAGCAAAAAAAGTATTAAAATCTTCACACAAAGTTTCTGAGCTGCCAGGTATTTGATTGTTTGAGCTGTTCTTTTTATTGGGAACTAATTATTTTACAACTTTCCAGGTGGCAGACGTATTGCCTTTGCAACCTTTGAGTTGGGACTGATAGTAATTATTTTTGGATATATTAATTAGGGTTTTTACGCGTTTCTTCAGGTATCTGTACCTATCTTGTAGTATTTTATCTTTTCTGTTGTTTTTGAGGTTACGTTGTGTTGTATTTCTGAGATTTATACATTCATTAATTTCATTGTTGATCCAGGGAGCAGGGGGTCGTTTTATTTCACGTGTTACCATTGGAGCAAGGTTGTCTAAGCATCTGGTGAACGCTGAAGTAGTAGGCTCACTTGGTCATTAACATTATCCGTGTTTAATATTTGATTCAGTTCGGTGACGCTGTTTAGCAGGTTTTCGCAGAATTTATCTTTGTCATATAACTTTAAGTCTCTGAATGTTTTTATAACTGGTATTCGTTTTGGCTTTTTCATATTGACTGTGGCTGTGATAAGCTCGTGATCAGCGATAGGGTTAGGGATTACGTCACTGTGTAATATGAGGACAGGGTTATTGGTTATTATTACATCCAGTAGTGTAGCAGTGGTGGGGGTTAGTCGTGTGGGTTTTCTTATTAGTTGTGTTAGTTTATTATTCTTTAATAAGCGTGAGAGTTTGCTGGTAGCCGAGAGAAGGTCGTCATTTAGATCGCCTAGTATTAAGAAAGTTTTTTTATGAAGCATAATAGATCGTATAGTTTCAGTTATATGATCATATGAATTAGCGAGAGCCTTTGGGTGTCTGTAAATACATCCTACTATGACAGATGGTAATTTCCTGCACTGCACTCGGACCCATATGTCTTCAGTCCCTGTTTGTTTAGTTATTTTATTGTCTATTATTTCAGAGGTAAGGGTATCACTAACATAGAGACAGACACCTGCACCTCGGCCGCCGTCGCACCTGAACACTTTATAATTGGGAATGTTGATGTATGTGTCGGGAGTGTAAGGGGAGAGCCATGTTTCACTGACGCAAAGAATGTCTGTATTTCTGTCACTCATTAACATTTTTATTTCATCAAAGTTTGCGAGTAGGGATTGGCCATTAATGTGATCTATGGTAAGACAGTCCTTGGCGTGTTCAGAGTTGTTAGGGTTTTCACTGCTGGCTTCACCTTCTTTGCCATATTCCTAGCGAGTGTATTTGTTGCAGAGTCGACTTTTGTGGCCGTAATTAGAGCACACTGAACATTTGAGTCTGTGGTCAAACCGGCATGTTGCCATCCGGTGGTTTAGTTCTCCACATTGCCAGCAGCCTTGGTGCCTCTCACCGTCACCGTAGCCCCTACTGTGGTGGTAATTACGGGGCTGGCTTACAGTGGGGGCAGAGGGGCGACTGTGGAGGTGTCGAGGAGGCGTGGGAAGGAAGGTGCGACCCCCTCTGTCGCCTCTGTCGCCTCTCACGCCTCGGCGGGGGGTAGGGTGAGGGGTTCCATGGTCCTCGCTTCTCATGTGTCGACGTTGGTGTGGGGGAGGGTGGGGTCGTGGGTTCCGTTTTACCAGTTGCCAGCCGTCCAGATTCACGTTGTTGTTTGTTCGGGGTGGAGAGGGGTGGGTGCTTTGGGGACGGCGCTGGTCATTTTCTTGTGGCGAGGCTTCAAAGTGTTGGGTGTTTGATTTAACCTTGTCCCAGTTGACACAGTCCTTAAACACGGGGCATTGCTTGGTCATTTCCTTGAGAAGACGTACTACTCCTGTTCTGTTCAGTAATGACCCCTGGTGTTCTCCATAGGCAGCATAGCTTGAATCATCTATCTCACCGTTGCCCCGGGTGAAGGCGGGGGCCGGAGATATGATGCTGACGCAGTTGTCTTTACTCCATTTTTCCAGTTCAAGGTTGAAGTCTGTTACTTTAGTCTGGAGTGGGTCTGACTGCATGCTGGGGACAAGCTGGCTGACGAATATGTCCATGGAGCCATTTTTGCTCTTTAATTCACTGATGAGAGCGCCGAGGTTGTCTATGGCTATGGTGGGGGTGGTGCTCTCCATTACATCAAAAAGTCCGCAGTATACGATACAATTTGTTGGTGTCCACGACAGTTTCTCCTGCACCCAGCACTTCATCAGGTCGAAGTTGGCCTCTTGCAGAGTGCGAATGGAGCAGCTTCGTAGGTCAGTGGCCCTAATCAGCTTTAGGTTGACGTCTCCGAGCAGCGGTGTGGTGGCGTCGTGGGGTTGCTCCTTCCTGTTTTCGGTGGGCTGGTTGTTTTCTCCGCCTTCCTTTGCAGTTAGTTCCTTCATCTGCAGCTCTAGTCTGTTCACTCGTTCTTCTATGTCGGTTAGTTTGGTGGCGTTTGTTCTGGGCGGTGGAGGGGTTGGCGGAGGTGGTGGGGGTGGTGGAGGTGGTGAGGGGGGCGGAGCGGTTGGTGATGAAGGAGGCGGAGACTCGGACCGGGTTGGGTCAGGCGATGCCGAGGGTTGTAAAAAGTTCAGGGTGGCCTCGGTTGATCTCAGGCTTTCCAAGAGGGTCATACGTTTATACAGTTCCTGTATCATGTTGTTCATATTCTCTAGCTCTACACTGTGATGTTGTATTTCCCTCTCCTTTTTTTCATTATCACTCATAATGCTATTTAGTTTTTCCTCCATGTAGTCATGAGACATAGAGGATGGTTTATTAGACATGTTCAGTAAGGCGGGGTTGTCACTGTTTGGCATAGGGAGAGGGAGGCTTCCTTTGGTCAGTTCTTTTGCTATTTTGTCCGCGAGCTTGTCTTTCGCGTCCCACACATTTGATAGTTCAAGCTCTCTGCACTTTCTCTGAAGTTGCATTTTTGTGAAGTTTTGAATCAGGAAGTCAATTGAAGGTTGAATGGAAGACGATTCGCTGCTCTCATTTTCGTTGTTTTCGGCGTGAGGGGATGTGGTCGAGGCAGGGGTGGGCGCCATGTCAGGGGTCACGTGTCAGGTGTCGGGGGCGAGGGAGGGAGGGAGGTCGTGGACTCCGTTGCCAGGCTTACACCTAATAACACTTAGTTGTGCTGTCTCTCATTGCACTGTTACTAAGGCGCTACACATCGTACATTACACTGTCCAGAGTTATAATTCACTGCACTTAGCCGCCAGGGCGGTGGTGGCGGTCTATCGCGTAGGGGCGTAGCTGCGAGGGGGTCATACACACAGGTCTCTTCGTGATGACCCTGGTGTTGTCGCTCGATCTGTTGCACTTTGCGACTACCTTGCACCGTTCACTGTGTAGTACCTTGCACCGTTCACTGTGTAGTACACGGCTCCGTGGTGTTGTTGTAATCCAGTGAGTTATGACGGTTGTGGGGAACTGGAGAGAGAGAGAGAGAGAGAGAGAGAGAGAGAGAGAGAGAGAGAGAGAGAGAGAGAGAGAGAGAGAGAGAGAGAGAGAGAGAGAGAGAGAGAGAGAAGAGACGTAGTTAGAACGATGAGACAAAGCAAGAATTAATCTGAGGGGAAACGAAACAGGTGAAAGGAAACAAGAGGGAGAGGAACAAAATAAAGAAAAGAACACAGGAACCGAATAAGGAAGAAAAAGTAAAAAAAAAATCAATAACAGAAAAATACGCATATATATATATATATATATATATATATATATATATATATATATATATATATATATATATATATATATATATATATATATATATATATATATATATATATATATATATAATATGAAGACGAAAGATAAAATATAAAAAAAAGAATCGTGTACGACCGTTAACAAAAGCATAGGAAGAAAAAATAGAAAAAAAAACATGAAAAAAACAAGAAAAAGCAGAAGGAAGGGGAAACGTGTGATAGACACACACAGACAGACGGACGGATGGTGACACAGACACACAGACAAACGGACGGATAGTGACACAGACAGACAGACGGACGGATAGTGACACAGACACACAGAGAGACGGACGGATAGTGACACAGACAGACGGACGGATGGTGACACAGACACACAGACAGACGGACGGATAGTGACACAGACAGACGGACGGATAGTGACACAGACAGACAGACGGACGGATAGTGACACAGACACACAGACAGACGGACGGATAGTGACACAGACATACAAACGGACGGACGGATAGTGACAGAGACACACAGACAGACGGACGGATAGTGACACAGACACACAGACGGATAGTGACACAGACAGATAAACGGACGGACGGATAGTGACACAGACACACAGACAGACGGACGGATAGTGACACAGACACACAGACGGATAGTGACACAGACAGATGAACGGACGGATAGTGACACAGACAGACAGACGGATAGTGACACAGACAGACAGACGGATGGATAGTGACACAGACACACAGACAGACGGACCGATAGTGACACAGACAGACAGACGGATAGTGATACAGACAGACAAACGGACGGATAGTGACACAGACACACAGACAGACGGACGGATAGTGACACAGACAGACAGACGGATAGTGACACAGACAGACAAACGGACGGATAGTGACACAGACACACAGACAGACGGACGGATAGTGACACAGACAGACAGACGGATAGTGAAGTGACACAGACAGACAGACGGATAGTGACACAGACAGACAAACGGATGGATAGTGACACAGACACACAGACAGACGGACGGATAGTGACACAGACAGACGGACGGATAGTGACACAGACACACAGACAGACGGAGGGATAGTGACACAGACAGACGGACGGATAGTGACACACACAGACAGACGGATGGATAGTGACACAGACACACAGACAGACGGACGGATAGTGACACAGACAGACGGACGGACGGACGGATAGTGACACAGACAGACAGACAGACGGACGGATAGTGACACAGACAGACGGACGGACGGATAGTGACACAGACACACAGACAGACGGACGGATAGTGACACAGACAGACGGACGGACGGACGGATAGTGGCACACACAGACAGGCGGATGGATAGTGACACAGACACACAGACAGACGGACGGATAGTGACACAGACAGACGGACGGACGGACGGATAGTGACACAGACAGACGGACGGATAGTGACACACACATACAGACGGACGGATAGTGACAGACACACAGACAGACGGACAGATAGTGACACAGACACACAGACAGACGGACGGATAGTGACACAGACACACAGACAGACTGACGGACAGACGAACGTAGACTGACACAGACACACAGACAGACGGACGGATAGTGACACAGACACACAGACAGACGGACGGATAGTGACACAGACACACAGACAGACGGACGGATAGTGACACAGACACACAGACAGACAGACGAATAGTGACACAGACA
>NW_026111294.1:1125135-1145135 GCF_024679095.1 Eriocheir sinensis | reverse complement strand
CCCTCCGCCGGACGCCTGAAAAAAAAAGGAAAAAAAGGAATATTATACATAAGTCCGAACACTAAAACATAGAGGAATAAAATGCATGAATACGCGAAATACTGAACAGTGAATGAATGGATGAATGAGTGCAAAACATTGAATGGAGGAGAGAATCATCATTAAATGAATGCAAAAAATAGATGGAAAAATAAAAATGGATAAATTATGATTGAGTTAATAAAGGAATATCTTATAAATATACAAGTGAAAAAGTAGACACATATGTAAACAAATAAGGTTCATAAACGTACTTATCAAAGGCAAAGGAGTATTAGTGTTATTATTATTATTATTATTATTATTATTATTATTATTATTATTATTATTAATAGTAGTAGTAGTAGTAGTAGTAGTAGTACTATTATTATTATTATTATTATTATTATTATTATTATTATTATTATTATTATTATTATTATTATTATTATTATTATTATTATTATTATTATTATTATTATTATAATTACTATTATTATTTAAGTAGTAGTAGTAGAATGGAAACAGAAAAAAGATAAAGCAAAATAAACCTTACACCTTAACGTACATAAAACACAATAGAGATAATTAAAGCAATTGAGTAAAACGGTAACTGTGAAATGCTTTAAGAGTTGCCAGTAGAAGACACGTCATTTTTATAATTTTTCTTAATGTTCTTTCCGGTCACAAACTTTCTCAATCTACTATTTCAAGACTTTCTGTAATGTGTCGCTTTCCTGTGTGATTTTGTGCCGGCTTTATTACGGTATTTTTTATTGGCTGCATGGCTCGATTTTACTTCTCAGCATTCTCTCTCTCTCTCTCTCTCTCTCTCTCTCTCTCTCTCTCTCTCTCTCTCTCTCTCTCTCTCTCTCAAAGCCATAGGTAAAAATGCTTAAAAGGAAGAAATGTTCAATAAGCTTATGACCTTCCAGAGAGAGAGAGAGAGAGAGAGAGAGAGAGAGAGAGAATATTATATATATATATATATATATATATATATATATATATATATATATATATATATATATATATATATATATATATATATATATATATATATATATATATATATATATATATAACAGAAAACAAAGAACCTCCCCGTCCATTAGATACACTTACGTAAAACCTCCATAACCATCTACGCATCAATAAATGAAGAAAAAGAATACCAACATGCAGCCAGTGAGTGAGTGTGGCTGACGTCAAGAATCCAAAGAACAGCTTTTTATATTAGGAAAAAACTACTTCCCCAACAAAAACTCTTCATAAGCATTGACACACCTACGCTACAATAAGTCAATCAAACAAGAATAACAGCAGAAGGAGAAAGTCTAATTTTCATGCAAAGAATCTCCACAACACCCTTGTGCAGCAAACATAAGCCACTTGTAGCCTCCCCTCCAAAAAAAATCATTCGTAAAAAAACAAATAAATCAATAAAAATATCTTACTAAAAAATCTTATTCGCCACAGTCTCCGCCGCCAAAGCCGCGTTCTGACGGTGTTTTATCCGCGCCTCTTTGCCCGCTGAGCACCGAGGCCACGCGCAGCTATACCGTACACCCCCACCTTGACCTTTACTTCACCCTCTTCCCCGCGTCTGAGCGTACGGGAATTATTTGACACCAGACGATGCATGAGAGATGACGTCAATGTTTCCAAGCACCCGAACACTGATACCCGAACGACGTTTTTCTTCTCTCACCTTCGCTTTCCTTGAAGGTACACTGCCGCCTCGTGTGGCTTGTGATGGAACATGAGCCTTTACGGCTGTTGTTTTTGTACGGGGAGAGAAGGATGTGTGAGAAGAGGAGGAAGAGCAGGACGTACGGAAAACACGTCAAGGCCTATAAAAAACGATACAAAGATAAACAGAAAATTACAAGACCTAAGGAGAAATGGCATTAAAACACAACCCAGGCAAAAAAAAAAAAAAGACTTCAGGAAAAACAAACAAATTAATATCTACATAAAAAAATAACCGACAAAAAAACGATATAGGAACAAAAGCAAGATCTATAAAAAAAATGGGTCTAATTAAACCCCACGAAGTTCGGTATAGCACTTAGAATTACTGAGTTAATCTTTATATTATTAGCAACCAACGACATTAATTAATTAATTAATTAATTAACTATTTCTTAACCTACGCAGATACCTCATGTGAATTAAAGATTAAACATCAACAAATTCAAAGACTAATATTGTCAAAGTTTTCAGTCACATTTCCCAACAACACTGAATTAATCTCGACACATTTATTAACTAACGAACATGAAATAATCTATGCCGCCCGCCGCCTCGCGCTACTCACAACTTGAGCACGAAAAAAAGTAAAATGATCCACGTCGTGTTTTCATCACGCCTGACATTACTGAATTATTCTTGACACCTTTCACGACTATCGCACATTTATGAAATCTGCTCTTCATTATGATCCTTTACCTGAAAACTTAGTTAATCCGGCGGCCATTTACAACAACAAAAATATTACATCTGTTACTCGTTATTTAAACATAAAAAAACGCTAACCTATGTATCAAAGAAGCACACTATATTTTTCATGCATAAGCTTATCAATATATACGCCACCTGTTCTACTCGTGACCACACCTGACATTACTTTGTCCACTTAAATCATAATGCCTTCACCTTTCATGGCTCCACCACACCTGTTCTCTCCTCACTAAGCCTGGCCCTTCCAGCTCGGCTTTCTTGGCTTACACTCATCTCTTTCTTCCTGCGACATGGTTTTATTATACATTTTCCCCGATCTCTATTTCCCTCAGCTCATTTTTAATCTGACTCTGCTGCCTGTTTGAACATCACCCACCAGTTCCATCTGTGGCTTCCCCTTGACGACACACCTCACGGCATGTCCTCCTGTGAAGTCGTCTAGTCTGCGTACCTTACACGTCTATCTTTGACCAAGTCGTACCTCTATACTTAACATCTTTTGTGCCCCCATCTAGCCTCTGTACTTATATTCTGTCCCTGTGTTATCCCTTATGGCTTATGTACTTCAAGATCTGCCTTCCCATGGAGCCAACTGGCCGATTTACCTTATATTGAGTCTCATCTTGCCTTTCCTAACCTCAGTCACTCATCCCTTGACCTGACCTGGCCGATGCACCTCATTATGTCTTCGTTTGACCTTAATTGTCTCGCTTAACCTGTCCATACCTATTATTAGAAAAACTGCAATAACACAGTGAAAATGTTTACATACACCGTATGTGCCATAAGGGGTTGATTAAAAGCGTTTCCGACGGGCTGCGTGTGTGAGCGGGATCACTTTTACCTTCTGTCCACAGTGCGGGGCGAGGGTGTCAGGTATAGTCCGCAGAAGCGGCTTCTGGCGCGGTGATCTTTTAGCTCATCGTTGGACTAGTTGGTATGCTGCCTGGCTTCTACTCGGAAGGCTCGGGTTCGATTCCCGGCACTCAGTGGTGTTCATTACGGATATTCTGTCCATACCTAATTTCCCTTTACTGCGTCCTCGCCTGCCCTAATAACCCCTCCCCTTACCTTCCCTCACCTGGCTCATGCATAAACCATTACTTGTCCTCTCTTTACCTGGCCTTCCAACGCCTCGTCTTTCTGCGGCCTCACCTGCCTCCATCTGGTCCATGTATCTGATTAACTAACCCCACCTTACCTGCGTCACGTGTCCCCAGGTAGACTGTGACGTAATTTATTAGTCACTTGAGGGAATGCCTGATGGAAGAACCTGAGGGGTGTGTGTGCGCGCCTCCATCTTCCTTCCCTCAATCTAAACACCCTTTCAGCCAACTTGTCCGCGTCCGTTCTCTATCATATATTATTTTCGTCGCCCTTGGTTAATTTTCAGCTTCGTTTTGTTTGACCCGTCGTAAGTTTTCATTCGTTTTGTTTTTGCTTCCATGTTGACGAACCTCCTAAGGACTGTGCGTGTTTGCTTGTAACTGTCCGTCCATCTGTCTGCCTGTCTACGTCTATTTACATGTTTGCCAATATGTTTACCTAACTATCTTTCTCTATTTGTTTATTTAAATGAATATCTGTTAAACTGATTATCAGTTTAACTGTGTTTGTACAGAAACACCGAGAGAGACCCTTGGAGCAACCTAGCCAACCAGACCCGAGGTGCCTTATACAGAGACCTATTTGACATTGGCCATTGCCTAGATTTTCTACACAAAGGAGATAAACGCAAAATACACTATAAAAATGTGATATTCGGTTATGAAAATCAATACAGATTAACGAGTGTTGTTCAGCGACTTTCCTTTCCATGTAAAACTTGATGACGTACCCTCTTTCATGTCTCTCCCGCAGCCTCTCTTCTCAATCTTCTCTTTTTCTCTCACCACCATAACTTTTCCTTCCTCCCTCCTCTCTTGCATCTTCATCACACATTTCTCCATCATCACTTTGCTCCTGATTTCTAGGTTTCCTCCATCCCAGTCTCTCTTATTTCACTCTTTCACACACTTCCCTTCTTCCTCCTCTCCTTTGTGTTCTTCCTTACAAAAAATGATTTCCTTCCTTGTATACCTTTTCAGTTAACTCCCTCGCACACACTTTTCCTTGCCCTCCCTTATATTTACAGACGGTCTAAAAGTGTCAGCCATCCCGATTAAATCTGAAAAATAAATGGGTTTTAAATATTTCACAAACCAAGACACACACACATACAAACCTACACACATTCATTCATGTTCTTTCTCCCTTCTCTTTATCTCTAATCCCTGTCCACCCTCACTTACTTAGCCGAATTATTCACTTTACAAACTAATAATAGGTAGTAATAATACTCACGTTTCGCTTCCTAAAACACGAACCCAAACTATTCCATCTTCAAAAGCCCACCAACTTACGTCCGCCTTTCCCTCCTCCCCTATCTTCCACTTCTGTCCGTCCTTTCCTTCGTCCTTTACTCCACTTCCGTCCGTCCTTCCCTTCATCCATTACCTCCACTTTTCCTCCATCACAAAATGTCCGTCTTTCCCTTCGTCTCTTTCCTCGACTTCCATCCGTCGTTCTTTTCCTCCCTTTCCTCCACTTTTTCCTCCGCCACAAAGGGGCCTCCGAGCACCCTGTTCCCACCGCCTCTATGCTTAAGTAAGTAGCGCCGCATAACATGGACATAAGAGTTGAGACGCAAGTAAATAATGAACTTGAGTATCCCTTCGCTAGGTCGCGTCGGAAGCCCGTTTTCTTTAGTATTTAACTTTTTGTTGTTTTTTGTTGGTTGGTGTTTGTGAGGGACAGGGCCCAGGCGTAGTTAGGTGGAGGGGACGCCAGATCAAGTCCCTCGTTAGGCCCGGTATCCCTCAGCTTCCCTGGGTGCGTGGCGAGATAAACACTAGAGTGGCTTTTACATTTAATTGCCTCCTCAACACCCATACACACGGGAGAAGTATAGTATTCCCGGGGTAGCGTCGCCCAGCGTCAACAGAGTCCCGGTTGGAGAGAGCCAGGGGCCACTGGCAGGGTGGTGACGCGGCGGCGAGACAGTGTCGGGACTTCGGAGTTGGAAGGGCCCTGGGGCCACAAGTAGGATGGAGATAAGGCAGCGATATGAAGCCACAACGTCCGATGAGGAGGAGAGCTATAACGGGGGCAGCAGACTGGCAGGGCTCATGTCAACCACAACCCCGCTCGGCGGTGAGCAAAATGGGAGGCCGGTAAAGGTGTTAACTCGGCTGAGTCCCAGGGTAGTCTCCCTCACACCTCCACGCCGGTCCTCCACATCACGTTCCTTCGAACCCTTGGAGGTATGGAGCAGGGTTCGAAGCGCATTACCGCGGCCTTTGAGAGGATTAGCAGGGCTTGAAGTGCACCTTGCTGAGGTGAAACAAGGGTAAATAAGTCGTCTTCCCTCACAGTGTTTCAGCTTAAAGTGAGTTTGTCCTGTTTCAATTTCCGGGTGAAACCTGTAACCTGTACACTGCAATATTTCTTGTTGTGGGGGATGGTTGAACACACACACACACACACACACACACACACACACACACGCACACAAACTATATATATATATATATATATATATATATATATATATATATATATATATATATATATATATATATATATATATATATATATATATATATATATATATATATATATATATATATATATATATGTAATTTACACAATAATTGCCACGAAAAAGAAAATGTCTTGTGTTGGTGAGTGCCAGTCAGTGCGCTTTTAAGGGAGGTGTGTTGCAGGTTCGCAACTGGGTTGGTAGATTGGGAACACAAAGTGAACACAAAGCGAGAACAAACAACAGCAGACCTGCTGGTCCTTACGAGGCTGTTTGTGACAAGCTACACTAACTATCTAATCAAAGGTGGAAGATGAAGGACAGCAAAGGCGAAGGCTCCTCCCCACCACCCCATCCCTCCAGTCAAAGCTGGCAGGAAAGGAAAAAGAACCATGCAGCATGGAAAAACTGCATGGAAATTATGTAGGAAAGAGGAAAGAACTACCATTACTGCTACCACTAACCGGGCGATAAAAGCGGACAAGGACACCAGTATTCGAAAGAACTTAACGTTATTACGACAATGAGTAATATCTTAGTTGCTGGTTGCATTCAAAACACTTGTCTAATCTATTCATGAAGGCCGTAACTGTTGTACTATCAACGACATCACAGGGTAGAGAGTTCCAAACATTAACAACTCGATTGAAGAAGAAGTGTTTAGCTTCGTGCGACGAGAATCTTTTACCACTTATCTTCAAATTGTGATTTCTTCTTGTTCTATTTGATCGATCAATTGTAAAGTAATCTTCCGCATTAATATCACTGAATCCTTTAAACATTTTAAACACTTCTATTAGATCGCCTCGCATTCTTCCTTTTGAAACGCTGAAAAAAAAATACTTCTTTAAGCCTTTGTTCATATGACAAATTTCTTAACCTAGGAATCATCTTTGTTACTCTTCGTTGGACCCGTTCCAACTTTTCTATGTCTTTTCTGTAGTAGGGAGACCAAAACTGTACAGTACTCTAGACGGGGTAAAACCAACGAATTATACAGTTTTAATACTACTTTTTCCGATTTATTATTGAAGACTCGTCCGATGAAGCCAACCAGTTTGTTTGCAGTTTTAACTACCTCTGAACAATGCTGACTGGGCTTTAAATCGCTTGATATAGTGATTCCAAGATCCTTTTCTTTACTTACTGCAGAAAGTTGTTGGCCATTCATTACGTACCGAACGTGATTGTTATTTTTTCCGATGTGCATCACTTTACATTTGTCAACGTTAAATTCCATTTGCCATTGATTGACCCAACGTGCAAGTCGATCTAGATCTGATTATAAAGCTTCTTCGTCGAGTGTCGCAATTACTTTACTAGCAATTTTCGTGTCATCAGCAAATTTTGATACTTTGCAAGTGAGCCCATCATCGATATCATTAACATAAATTAAGAGGAGCATGGGGCCAAGCACTGATCCTTGAGGTACGCCGCTTCTGACATCGAGCCAGTTAGATGTAACACCGTTTAGAAATACTCTTTGTTTCCGCTCAGAGAGCCAGTCCGCAAGCCAATAATTGTGAATGTTACCCGAGATACCGTGCGCCAATAGTTTGCCGAGCAATCGTTGGTGGGGGACCTTATCAAATGCCTTTTGAAAATCCAGATATATGATATCTACTGATCTGCTTTCATCGAACACCTCAAAAATATAATGAAAAAAATCAAGTAAGTTAGTCAAACACGAACGTTTACTACGGAAGCCATGTTGCGAATTATTTATTATATTATTTTCTTCGAAGAATTTCACCATATTGTCGCGAATGATAGTCTCCATTAACTTACAAACAATCGATGTCAGGCTAATTGGTCGATAGTTTCCTGGATGAGACTTGTCCCCCTTTTTGAAAATTGGTGTGACATTTGCAAGTTTCCAATTCGACGGAACTTTTCCAGCTGTTAAAGATTTATTGAATATGATGGAGAGCGGTTTACAAATTTGATGTTTGATTTCTTTTAAGACCCTAGGGGTAGTTTTGTCTGGACCAGGAGCTTTGCTTACTTTAATCTTTTCAATTGTGCGTAAAATGTCACTTTCTACGATGAGCACGCCACTTAACATCTTTTCGGTCCTTCTAACCTCCGGCGGTTGAGGTAATAAACAATCTTCGTCGGTAAATACGGATGCGAAAAAGTTATTTAGGATTGTAGCCATCTCATTTTCGTCGTTCGTGTGGTTACCATTTTCATTAGCAAGCGGTCCGATACCACAAGTGAGTGACTTTATTATTTACATAGCTAAAAAATTCTTTAGGATTAGATTTACTTGTTTCCGCTATATATTCCTCAAGATTTTTCTTGCTTCGTTTTATTAATTTCTTGGTTTTGCGGCGAATTCTGTCCAACTCTAGTTTGTCAGCCTCGCTCTGAGTTGATATGTATCTACTGTATACGTACGTATCTACTATATACTGTATACTGTATGTATTGGTAGGTAGCAGGCATGGTGGGTGAGGCAGGGGAGGTAGGGAGGGTGGTTGGTAGGCAGTTTGATGGGTAGGAAGGGAGGGAGGGAAGGAGGGAAGGCAGGAGGTAACTAGGAAGGTCGTTATGGACCCACCCTCCGTACGAACACACCACAGCCCCTCACCTCCTCTCCCACCTCACCCAACCATCAACCTCCCTGATTTCCCTCCTCCCTCCCTCCAGTCACCCGTCAACCCACTCACCCACCCAACGTGTTGTGATTCTGTTTGTGTGTGCGCCAGTCAGTGTGTTTTATGGGACTCAGTCTTGTGTTTGTGTGTGTGCCAGTCAGTGTGTTTTATGGGACTCTGTCTTGTGTTTGTGTGTGTGCCAGTCAGTGTGTTCTATTGGACTCAGTCTTGTGTTTGTGTGTGTGCCAGTCATAACGTCTTTAAAGGAGGGTTTTTTTTTTTACATTGCTGCCTATTGCGCCGGTAGGCTTCTTCCCGGTGGATCCTGATGGTCGGTCCAAGGCTTCATTCCGGTGGCTCCTGATGGTCGGCCCAGCCCGTTCTGGCGCAGGCGAGTGTTTATAGTGGCGCCATCTTGCATTGGCTCATGCTGCCCTCCCAGAGCTCATTTTTGATCCTTGAATCTAGAGTTCGGGTTGATAGGTGGTCTTCTGGACAGCATGTGGGTAGTTTTAAGCCACTCGGCGGCGGCTGAAAAATCCCAGCTTGGTGGCACCGGGCGGGGATTGAACTCGCGTCCTCCTGAACACGAGGCCGTTACTTTGACGACTCAGCCACCGCAGGTTCGCAAGTGTGTGGGTAGATTGGTAGGCAGGCGTCGGGAGTGAAGAGCAGAGAGGGAAGGAGGTCGGCAGATAGGAAGGTAGGTAGGTAGGAAGGGAGCTAGGGAAGGAGGGAACTAAGGAAGGTTACTAGGAAGGTAGTCATAGACCTACTCCCCCCACCTGTACGATCCCATCACATCTCTTCCCTTCTCTCCCACTCTGCCTATCCCTACCCACCCATCAGCCTGCCCTCTCCCTCCTCTCTCCTTACAACCCCGCCCACCAGCCCACTCACCCACCCACTTCGTATAGGGTTGTTTGTGGTGACTGAGTCTTATGTTTTTTTGTGCGGAGTCTTGTGGTTTTGGACTTTTGGGGCATTTACGTGTTTCGTTTTAATTACGAGCGTTTACTAGTTTCGTTTTAATTACGGGCGTTTACGAGTTTCGTTTTAATTACGAGCGTTTACGAGTTTCGTTTTAATTACGACCGTTTACGAGTTTCGTTTTAATTACTGGCGTTTACGAGTTTCGTTTTAATTACGGGCGTTTACGAGTTTCGTTTTAATTACGGGCGTTTACGAGTTTCGTTTTAATTACGGGCGTTTACGAGTTTCGTTTTAATTACGGGCGTTTACGTGTTTCGTTTTAATTATGGTCGTTTACGTGTTTCGTTTTAATTACGGGCGTTTACGTGTTTCGTTTTAGTTACGGGCGTTTACGTGTTTCGTTTTAGTTACGGGCGTTTACGTGTTTCGTTTTAGTTACGGGCGTTTACGTGTTTCGTTTTAGATACGGGCGTTTACGTGTTTCGTTTTAATTAAGGGCGTTTACGTGTCTCGTTTTAGTTACGGGCGTTTACGTCTTTCGTTTTAATTAAGGGCGTTTAAGAGTTTCGTTTTAATTAAGGGCGTTTACATATTTCGTTTTAGTTACGGGCGTTTACGTGTTTCGTTTTAGTTACAGGCTCAGACTCAGGCACGGACACTGGTTCAGGCTCAGGCTCTCGCACGGGCACTGGTTCAGGCTCAGGCTTTGGCACGGGAACTGGATCAGACTTAGGCTCTGGCACGGGCACTGGTTCAGGCTCAGCCTCTGGCACGGGCACTGGTTCAGGCTCAGCCTCTGGCACGGGCACTGGTTCAGGCTCTGGCACGGGCACTGCTTCAGGCTCTGGCACGGCCACTGGTTCAGGCTCAGGCTCTGGCACGGGCACTGGTTCAGGCTCAGGCTCTGGCACGGGCACTGGTTCAGGCTCAGGCTCTGGCACGGGCACTGGTTCAGGCTCAGGCTCTGGCACGGGCACTGGTTCAGGCTCTGGCTCAGGCTCTGGCACGGGCACTGGTTCAGGCTCAGGCTCTAGCACGGTCACTGGTTCAGGCTCTGGCACGGGCACTGGCTCAGGCTCAGGCTCTGGCACGGGCACTGGTTCAGGCTCAGGCTCTAGCACGAGCACTGGTTCAGGCTCTGGCACGGGCACTGGTTCAGGCTCAGGCTCTAGCACGGTCACTGGTTCAGGCTCTGGCACGGGCACTGGTTCAGGCTCAGGCTCTGGCACGGGCACTGGTTCAAGCTCAGGCTCTAGCACGGGCACTGGTTCAGGCTCAGGCTCTGGCACGGGCACTGGTTCAGGCTCAGGCTCTAGGACGGGCACTGGTTCAGGCTCAGGCTCTGGCACGGGCACTGGTTCAGGCTCAGGCTCTGGCACGGGCACTGGTTCAGGCTCAGGCTCTTGCACGGGCACTGGTTCAGGCTCAGGCTCTGGCACGGGCACTGGTTCAGGCTCAGGCTCTGGCATGGGCACTGGTTCAGGCTCAGGCTCTGGCACGGGCACTGGTTTAGGCTCAGGCACTGGCACGGGCACTGGTTCAGGCTCAGGATCAGGCACGGGCACTGGCTCAGGCTCAGGCTCTGGCACGGGCACTGGTTCAGGCTCAGGCTCTGGCACGGGCACTGGTTCAGGCTCAGGCTCTGGCACGGGCACTGGTTCAGGCTCAGGCTCTGGCACGGGCACTGGTTCAGGCTCAGGCTCTGGCACGGGCACTGGTTCAGGCTCAGGCTCTGGCACGGGCACTGGTTCAGGCTCAGACTCTGGCACGGGCACTGGTTCAGGCTCAGGCTCAGGCTCTAACACGGGCACTGGTTCAGGCTCAGGCCCAGGCACGGGCACTGGTTCAGGCTCAGGCTCTGGCACGGTCACTGGTTCAGGCTCAGGCTCATGCACGGGCACTGGTTCAGGCTCAGGCTCTGGCACGGGCACTGGTTCAGGCTCAGGCTCTGGCACGGGCACTGGTTCAGGCTCAGGCTCTAGCACGGGCACTGGTTCAGGCTCAGGCTTTGGCACGGGCACTGGTTCAGGCTCAGGTTCTGGCACGGGCACTGGTTCAGGCTCAGGCTCAGGCTCTGGCACGGGCACTGGTTCAGGCTCAGGCTCTGGCACGGGCACTGGTTCAGGCTCAGGCTCTGGCACGGGCACTGGTTCAGGCTCTGGCACGGGCACTGGTTCAGGCTCAGGCTCTGGCACGGGCACTGGTTCAGGCTCAGGCTCTGGCACGGGCACTGGTTCAGGCTCAGGCTCTGGCACGGGCACTGGTTCAGGCTCAGGCTCTGGCACGGGCACTGGTTCAGGCTCAGGCTCAGGCTCTGGCACGGGCACTGGTTCAGGCTCAGGCTCTGGCACGGGCACTGGTTCAGGCTCAGGCTCAGGCTCTGGCACGGGCACTGGTTCAGGCTCAGGCTCTGGCACGGGCACTGGTTCAGGCTCAGGCTCTGGCACGGGCACTGGTTCAGGCTCAGGCTCTGGCACGGGCACTGGTTCAGGCTCAGGCTCTGGCACGGGCACTGGTTCAGGCTCAGGCACTGGCACGGGCACTGGTTCAGGCTCAGGCTCTGGCACGGGCACTGGTTCAGGCTCAGGCTCAGGCACGGGCACTGGTTCAGGCTCAGGCTCAGGCACGGGCACTGGTTCAGGCTCAGGCTCTGCACGGGCACTGGTTCAGGCTCAGGCTCTGGCACGGGCACTGGTTCAGGCTCAGGCTCTGGCACGGGCACTGGTTCAGGCTCAGGCTCAGGCTCTGGCACGGGCACTGGTTCAGGCTCAGGCTCAGGCTCTGGCACGGGCACTGGTTCAGGCTCAGGCTCTGGCACGGGCACTGGTTCAGGCTCAGGCTCAGGCTCTGGCACGGGCACTGGTTCAGGCTCAGGCTCTGGCACGGGCACTGGTTCAGGCTCAGGCTCTGGCACGGGCACTGGTTCAGGCTCAGGCTCTGGCACGGGCACTGGTTCAGGCTCAGGCTCAGGCTCTGGCACGGGCACTGGTTCAGGCTCAGGCTCTGGCACGGGCACTGGTTCAGGCTCAGGCTCTGGCACGGGCACTGGTTCAGGCTCAGGCTCTGGCACGGGCACTGGTTCAGGCTCAGGCTCGGGCACTGGGTCTGGCTCAGGCTCTAGCACGGGCACTGGTTCAGGCTCAGGCTCTGGCACGGGCACTGGTTCAGGCTCAGGCTCAGGCTCTGGCACGGGCACTGGTTCAGGCTCAGGCTCTGGCACGGGCACTGGTTCAGGCTCAGGTTCTGGCACGGCACTGGTTCAGGCTCAGGCTCAGGCACGGGCACTGGTTCAGGCTCAGGCTCTGGCACGGGCACTGGTTCAGGCTCAGGCTCTGGCACGGGCACTGGTTCAGGCTCAGGCTCTGGCACGGGCACTGGTTCAGGCTCAGGCTCTGGCACGGGCACTGGTTCAGGCTCAGGCTCTGGCACGGGCACTGGTTCAGGCTCAGGCTCTGGCACGGGCACTGGTTCAGGCTCAGGCTCTGGCACGGGCACTGGTTCAGGCTCAGGCTCAGGCTCTGGCACGGGCACTGGTTCAGGCTCAGGCTCTGGCACGGGCACTGGTTCAGGCTCAGGCTCATGCACGGGCACTGGTTCAGGCTCAGGCTCTGGCACGGGCACTGGTTCAGGCTCAGGCTCTGGCACGGGCACTGGTTCAGGCTCAGGCACGGGCACTGGTTCAGGCTCAGGCTCAGGCTCTGGCACGGGCACTGGTTCAGGCTCAGGCTCTAGCACGGGCACTGGTTCAGGCTCAGGCTCTAGCACGGGCACTGGTTCAGGCTCAGGCTCTGGCACGAGCACTGGTTCAGGCTCAGGCTCTGGCACGGGCACTGGTTCAGGCTCAGGCTCTGGCACGGGCACTGGTTCAGGCTCAGGCTCTGGCACGGGCACTGGTTCAGGCTCAGGCTCAGGCTCTGGCACGGGCACTGGTTCAGGCTCAGGCTCTGGCTCTGGCACGGGCACTGGTTCAGGCTCAGGCTCTGGCACGGGCACTGGTTCAGGCTCAGGCTCTGGCACGGGCACTGGTTCAGGCTCAGGCTCTGGCACGGGCACTGGTTCAGGCTCAGGCTCTGGCACGGGCACTGGTTCAGGCTCAGGCTCAGGCTCTGGCACGTGCACTGGCTCAGGCTCAGGCTCTGGCACGGGCACTGGTTCAGGCTCAGGCTCTGGCACGGGCACTGGTTCAGGCTCAGGCTCTGGCACGGGCACTGGTTCAGGCTGAGGCTCAGGCTCTCGCACGGGCACTGGTTCAGGCTCAAGCTCTGGCACGGGCACTGGTTCAGGCTCAGGCTCTGGCACGGGCACTGGTTCAGGCTCAGGCTCAGGCACGGGCACTGGTTCAGGCTCAGGCTCTGGCACGGGCACTGGTTCAGGCTCAGGCTCAGGCTCTGGCACGGGCACTGGTTCAGGCTCAGGCTCTGGCACGGGCACTGGTTCAGGCTCAGGCTCTGGCACGGGCACTGGTTCAGGCTCTGGCTCTGGCACGGGCACTGGTTCAGGCTCAGGCTCAGGCTCTGGCACGGGCACTGGTTCAGGCTCAGGCTCTGGCACGGGCACTGGTTCAGGCTCAGGCTCTGGCTCTGGCACGGGCACTGGTTCAGGCTCAGGCTCTGGCACGGGCACTGGTTCAGGCTCAGGCTCAGGCTCTGGCACGGGCACTGGTTCAGGCTCAGGCTCTGGCACGGGCACTGGTTCAGGCTCAGGCTCAGGCTCAGGCACGGGCACTGGTTCAGGCTCAGGCTCAGGCTCAGGCACGGGCACTGGTTCAGGCTCAGGCTCTGGCTCTGGCACGGGCACTGGTTCAGGCTCAGGCTCTGGCACGGGCACTGGTTCAGGCTCAGGCTCAGGCTCTGGCACGGGCACTGGTTCAGGCTCACGCTCTGGCACACACTGGTTCAGGGTGTGTTGTTTTTCGGGCGTGCAGTTTACGGGCGTGTTGTTTACGGGCGTCTAATTGGCGAGTATTTAATTTGGGATGTCTCGGGGACGATGCCGAGGTGGAGGAGGCCTCTTCCGTGAAGGTGTCGCCGGCCTGCACCTCTGCTGGGCTATAGCCGGCAGCCTCCTCCTCTTCGGGCCCCGCGCTAGAGACATCCTCGTCCGCCTCAAGGTTTCGATTGAAAACTCCAGACGCCGAAAACGTTAGCCGGAATATTAAATCGATGAACTAAGTGGTGAAAGCGGCTGTTGCAGTGTTTGTAAATTTTGAGATTGACGTGAAAGATGGAGTGAAGAGAAGGAACCCTGTCGCCATCGGCCCCTCTTTTCACTGTTTCCTTAAAATGGTGAGCTTCCACGCAGCAATTCCGCCATCTTACGCTTCCCTTCTGTGGAGGAGGAGGAGGAGGAGGAGGAGGGAGAGGAGGAAAAAAAATATATACCCGAGGGTGTTAGGGATGAAGAAAAGACGAGAGAAATATATATAAAGAATAATGAAGGATAAGAAAAATGAATAAAGGCGAAGGAAATAATCTTTAAAAATTTTAGAAAGGGGAAATTGCAGAAAAAAATATTATGAGATGACGAAAGAAAACAAAGAAAGAGTTAGAGATCAAGAAAATAGCAGGTGAGAAGATTGGGCAGAGGTGTAGACGGATACTGAAGAAATAAAAGATATGGACGTGAACCCGGCAAGACCAACGGCGAGGCGAAAAGAAAGTTACATACTTATTAATAAGAAAAAATAGAAACGATACTGGGAGTCTGAAAATGAAGACTAACAGGAGAGTGCGACAAAAGCAAAAGAATGTGGGAGATGGGAGGAAAGGAGAGAAGAATGAGCTGAAGTGAATGTGAAAGAAAGGAGGAAGACGAAGAGGAAGGGAGAGCGGGTGTGAATAGGATCAATAAAGAACAGAGAAAGAAGAGGATGGGAATGTGAGTGTGACTGAAGAAGAAAGAGGAAGAGGGAGGTAGAGAAAGAAAACAAAAAAGGAGAGAAAATGAGTGAGAACGTAAAATAAGGAGGAAAAGGAAGAGAGAGTGGAGAAGCAGCAGGTGGAAGAAGGAGAGGATGAGAACTGGCGATCAAATGTGCATGTGGAAGAAAGAAAACGACAAAAAGAGAAAGGGGAAATAAATGAAAAAAAAAAGAAGAAGAGAGAATGACGAAGAAAATGAACGAGAAATGGGAAGGAGGAGGAAGGGAAGAAGTGATGAAAAGGGAGGAGGAGAAGGAAATAAACTGAATTTGTCCTTATTAAAGAGGTAGAGGGATGAAACCTGGATATAAATGTGGAAGACGAAATAATTAACAAAGAGAAAGAAGAGAGCATTGGACATAAGAAGAAGAAAAATGAGGAAGAGGAAAAGAGAGAGAATGACTGAGAATACTGAAAGAAAATGAAGGAAGAGGAAATGCTGAACGTGGAAGTGAGAAGAAAGAGGAAGAGGAAGAGGGAAGGCGAGAGTGGAGGTGAAAGGGAGATGAATGGGCGGCTTGATGGGAGGAGTGTGGAAGGCAGGACCACAGTGGAGGTGGTGGAGATTAAAGGTGGAGGAGAGGGAGAGAGAAGAAGAGGAAAGGTGGAGGTGAGGGAGAGGAGGGATGAGGTAAGGTGGAGTAAAGGGAGAGGGAAAAACAGGAAAGATAGATGAAAGGGAGGAACAGGAAAGGTGGAGGAGATGGAGGGGGAGGAGCAGGAGAGCTAGGGACATAGGTGGAGGAAAATATATACACATAAAGGAATATGTAAATGAATATAAACAACTTGAACTTGGATATGAACAGCATAAGTTTTTTTTAACAATCTATTATATGATTTAGTTGTAAACAGTAGGAGGGAATAGAAGGATGGCAAATAACGATGGGTTGAGGTGGGTGGAGCATAGGTGGAGGAAAAAAGACAAATAAATAAACGTGCAAGCAAATAAAAATAACATGAACTGGAATATCAACAGTCGAAGAGCTTTTTATCGATCCTTGAAATGGTTTAGCTGGAAATAGTAAGAGGGGTAGGAAGATGAGGAGCTATGATAAATAAATACAAAGAAAATATATAAACGCAGCAGACAAAAGGAAAAACTACAATTGCTGCTTTAATCAGCGGGTTGGAGAGAAAGGTGGAGGCGCACTAAATAAAGGCGGTAATGCGATAGAAGCGATTTTTTTGAAAAGCCGAAAAAGTTTATTAGCAACGATAAAAGTGGTTAACAATGTGTTCAGCAACGCAAGGCAATTAGTGTAAGAAGTTGAAGAAGAATTGTATAAAGAGTGTAAGAAGTGAATGCAAAGGGTAAGGAAGGATAAAGTGCCTCGAATATTTTCACAACAATAAGACAGAATGATGTTCTTAGTAGTGACTTTTATTTATAAGAAAAGAAATAGAAGAGACAAAATTATTAAAAGATTACAATTAGTTTAAGAAAGGATAGAGCTGAGTTGTAAAATGTGTACAGGCGGTGACTGCAGAGAGTAAGGAAGGAAAAAAGTGCCAGGAATATATTCACAGCTAATTAGAACGAATGATGTGTTCAGTGACGGGTTTTAATTACCAAGGAGAGGAAATGGTATAGGCAAATTTGTTACAAGGTTGCAATTAGAGAAAAATATACGTGTTGAATTGCAAAGGTGTCCAGGAGGTGACTGCAAAGAGTAGGGAAGGGAAAGTGTCAGGAATATATCATCAACGAAATAGAGCGATTAAAGTTTTCAGTAACGGATTTTAATTACGAAAAGAAGAATTGGTGACGCCAAATTGATCAAAATGTGAATAAATTAATGCAAGGCGTCTGGACGGCAAGATAGTGTTATAAATATAATAAAATGGAACGGATGAATGCGAATATTTTTTCTTATGAAACACATTTAAATTAGTATTGGAAAATGAGGGTGGAGGCAAAATGAGTAAAAGGTGATCAGTTTGTGAACTGAAAGAATTAAAAAAAAATGTTAAGAAAAAATCATAAACTAGATCAAATAAGGTTTTTACTGCTGCGTTTTGATTAGTTACAGAACAAAAGTGAGGCACACTGATTAAAAGGTGAATACGTGAGTGGAAAGCACACAGAGAGCAGGGCAGTGTTAAAATGTATATTGGCTACGGATAGCGGTGAATAATGGTTCCAGTAACGCGTTTCATCACGTGTTGGAAATAGTAAGTTAGAGGCAAAGTGAATGCATCAACTGAGACAATAACCACAGTAAGAGTGAATAAAATTTGTCACCTGAAAACAAACAAAAAAATGAAAGAAAAAGCTGAGGAAAATAAGTGAGGTGAAGGAAAAGAAGAGAGAGATAATATGAATGAAAAATACTTATAAGTAAAATAAATAATAAGAAAGGAAAGTATATTAGTAAAATAGATGTAACAGTATTTAATAAGTGCTACATTTAAAGATATTGGATATATAAAAGAAAATATACATAGAGGAGTGAGAGAAGAGGATGCGGAATGGAAAAGGAATGTTACAAATCCACACACAAAACAATGGGCAGGAGAGAACAACGAACGACATCTTCAAGACGACTCATCAACAATTGCCGGCAGCCAACCCGCTAACCCTGCCGCCGTTAACCTCCGTCCATTAAGGCGGAAAGAATTTCAGTGTTAATATTCTTCCTCGTGCTCTTCGTCCTGTCCATTACGAACGAGAACTTCACGGCCAGAATAATTCAGAAAAATTTCCACTTCGTTCCCATTCCGCATAATACACTTAAGGTTTTCTTCTAAATCTTTTTCTTCTTAAACTGAACCACGCTTATATTTTTTACCTTGGCACGAAAAATGTCATAGTTACATTAAGAATTCTTCTCAGTTCTCATTCCGAATAATACACTTAACGTTTTATTCTATTTATTTTTCTACCTATACTGAACAACGATTTTGTTATTTACCGCCGAAAAAAAAAAAATAGGCCTAGCCAGGGCGTAATACAACTTTTTATCTTCAATCTTGTCACGCACTTTTGTTCTCTCTATAAGCCCATAATTCTTTACTTCATCTTTTCTTTCGATCACCTTCATTCATCCTTCAAATTGTTCCCGTGAAATGTCCACTGTTACACACACACACACACACACACACACACACACACACACACACACACACACACATCCCATGATGAAAATAAACACATTTCCTCACTACATAATTTTCCAATACACAAAATTTTCGATAATCTTCTCAAAACTGACAAAAAAATGGTGAGCCTTACATGAGCAACACAACACACTTCCTCAATATACAACACATGAAAGAAAAATAAACTAATATAATTATATCACAGCATCACGGAACACACAATGAATGAAAAATATTTATAAATAAAAGAAATATTAAGAAAAGAACGTATATCAGTAAAATAGATGTAACAGTATTTAAAAAGTGCTACATTTAGAGATATTGGATATATAAAAGAAACTGTACATAAAGGAGTGAGAGAAGAGGATGTGGAATGGAAAAGGAGAGAATGGTTGGATACATTCTCTTCTAAAAAAGCAACACTTCTTTATTCGGAATGGCTATTAGTGTTTTTTTTTTTTGAGGGGGGATTCCACTCAACAACAAAATAAAATAAAAACATGCTTTTCTTCCTCAAACATACATCAAGTAAGGCGCAACGCCCTTCTTTGGTTGTCTTTTCGGTCAGATTTGAAAAGTGATGAAAAAAGCAACAAAAATGACATTCAACATGACCAGCAAAACAGTCCATTCCCACCAACACTCACTCATTTTCATATGCCTCCGCCTCCTCCTCCTCCTCCTCCTCCTCCTCTCCCTCTTTTATTTTTTTAGATATTTGTCCCCACTTCAAGGGTGGGGACACGGGCTATATAATAGAGCCCGTCGGGGTCAAGCGCGTACGTCCCTCCAAGGAGGGGCCACAAGCTCATGAAAGGAAGGAGAAAGTGCCGACAGACCGACTCTATCGGCTGACGTCAGCCTAGCCGACCAGGTCGGTCTGTCGACGAGGACTGGCTTGTCTCTGTCTCCGTCTTGCTTCTAATCACACAAAACACAGACACCCTAACAGAAGACGACCTCAGACACCCTAAAATCGGGTAATCAGGAGACAGAGGGTAGCCAAGAAAAAAAATCGTTGTAAAATAATACCCAATATATTAGGCTTTAGACTAGGGCAGCTGAATCTGTCCTTTTCTGTCCTTTTATTCAAAAGTTCTTTACTTCCCTGCATAATATACCACATACAATTATATTAATACATTTTTTTTTAAGTATGGGCTACAATGCAGTTGTGGAAGCATAAGCAAAATGGGGTAATGAGTGAAAGGAGGTGTGGAGAGCAGGGTAATGAACAAACAATGGTAGGGAGCCCCTGCCCTAAAGGCAGACGACCTAATCTCTCAGCATTCCATTTTTGTTGCAATACTATGACGTGCCGAGGAAAAAAAAAAAGAGAAAAACAAAACAGACGAGGCATAAAAAAAAACAGAACAAGACCCA